>NC_135271.1:47929426-48179426 GCF_051311805.1 Agelaius phoeniceus | reverse complement strand
GCCTAGCACGTGTGGCAGGCTCTGCACAATGGGCTCTGCAGCCCTGCAGTGTCACAGGGCCACCCCCTTCTCAGCGAGGTGGCAATTCTCACTCATTGCACCAGGGCGAGTGTTCCAATGGCTCTGCATGCTCTGCATCTCCACTGGCCTCAGCAGCATCCTGGGGAAGGTAAATGTGTCTAATTGGTCTGTTCATCACTGCTGCAGCTCAAGCCACCCCTGACAATGGTGCACCAAGGAGAGAATTTAGATCGTAGCCTTACATTTGTAAATCAAATGTTAGTTGCTGTTATCGGGCATCCCTTATCCCTGAAGTCAAAACTCAGAAGTGCTTGTGATAACATTTGCAGGCAGGATCCTGATCCCAACAAGGCTCAAACAACTCCTTGGCTTAGCCCCTGCCATCAGCATCCCTGGCTCTAGCAGAAGCACTGCAGCACTGAGGCTCTGCATGTCTGGGGCTGTGTTAAGCTTACACCCACCCCATGGCTTCCCAGGGGCACACTGCATTTGATAAAATTGTTTGGGAGTCTTGCTTTTAAGAGCAAAACAAAACTTTTGAAAGTGTGCTGTGCACATAATTTTTCTCTCTATTTAAAAGCATTTTGAAGTGGACAAGTAGGGGCGGGGAGATTCTTGTGAAGTTTTCCCTTTCACAGCTGTCACAAAATTAGCAACAGCTAAGGCCAGTCTATAACATAATTTTTTTCTTTTAGCCCTGCAGTTGATGTGAGTGCTCTGGGTATTTAAGTCACTAAGAATTCCTTGCTGTTAATTACAGATCATGTTCTGATATTTGCCTCTGCTCACGGGACATTCCGGGTCGCTGGAATCGCCCCGCGTGCCAAAGGGGTCTGGAAACGCTGCCTGGGAGACAAAAGTTCAATTCTCAGCAGTAATAATGTGCCCACAAAAATCTCAGCAGCAGTCATAGTTGATAAGAGCAGTTTCTGGATCAATATATCCAATCTTAGGTAGGGGAGGTCAGCCTGTCACACCAGTGCATCTCTGGAGGAGGAGAAAGTGAGGACTTAGGAGTGGTTTGACTTGATGGAGTTATTTTCCATGTTTCTCCTTTTTTAAAGAAGGGAATTGCAATGCTACCAGAAGTTTATTTAAAATAACAATAAAAAATCTTTTTATTCTGGAGAATTTTGGGTAACCAACCCAAATATAAAACCCCTAAGCCCTACAGCAATTTCAAAAAGTGCCATTTACTGATGAGATGCGGGCAATAAAAGTTTTAGGTGCTTGCCACCATCCTCTGTGCTTGCCACCATCAGCTGCACCCCTCGAATTCTGGGAAACTTGTTCATGAAAAGGAAAAAATACAATCCCTTTTGTGGCTGATAAACACGTTCCACACAAGGAAAAGTAGAGAAGGATGGAGAAGTCGTGCAAAGATAGAGCACAATAAATTCCCCGGAGTCAGAATCTGGTCAGCAATAACATCCACTTTGTTTTAGAAGGTATTTTACTGTGCTCTATCACTCTGGGAAAGAAAGCCTTATAACCACAGTGGCTGCCCTATCAGAGGCTGCTTAAATAGTTTTTGAGATAGAGATCACCATTTCAGAGACTCATATATCCCAGCACTGTAGGTGCAACACCACTTGTGTACTTTTCTTCTGTCTTGGCAGGGATAAATGCTCACAGAAACATTTATCAGATGCTGTTTCTCCTTCCTTTTGTGCCCACCGTTGCTGTAGCTCCACTGAAACTCAAAGGAACTCGGGTTTCAGGCCGGTTTGCAGTGATTTGCATGATTGCCACAAATAAGGGTGGTGGCAGAGCGTTCAAAAGTGGTTTCCTTCACGTTGACAACACTTTATGATCAAATGACTGCTTTCACTTATAGCTCCTTCCTTCTGGGATAAGAAAATTGAATTTTTAGGATATATAACAAGCAACACATGTAGCATGAAATCGTGGTGTTATAGGGCTGTACAAATAAAAGATGGGCTCAAGAGGAGACTCATGGCACCGCTTTCTATCCTGAAAAGTCAAATTATTCATCATTTTAAAGCAAGCTGTGCACTTAATGCTACGCAAATATTCTCAAAATGTGCTTAATATTCAGCATTTGTGGAATACTTTTCAAAACCAGTTTTTTTTTCTTTTTTTATTTTTTCCTCTCTGCGTTTTCTCTTGCAGAGAATCTCTAATTGCTTAGACACCTTTGAAGTTCAAGATATGTCATTATCACTCACTGGCATAAAGTGCAACAGAAAATCCTGCATTTAAAACCCCAAATGTTCTGAGCTTGCACTCATCCAAATTTCTACAATTAATCAAATTAGTAAAGCAGCCAGTAGAACAAAGGTCCATCAAGAATATTTCAGTTCAAGAGGCATTCTTTTGTATTAACTCTATATCAAGCCACATCTAAATTCTGCAAAAAGTGTCAGATTCCAGGACTTTATTTCCATCTCAGACATAGGGTTTTTTTGTGTGTGTTTGGGGAGGTTTCATGGAGTTTTCCCCTAAATTTTTCTTCTGAAATACAAATGAAAATATATTGGGGAGGTTTTGTGTGGTTTTTCCCCTAAATTTTTCTTCTGAAATAGAAATGAAAATATATTCTATAAAGCGGATGACCTATAGAAATCAAAATTTACTTTGTTCTTTTTAAAAATTATTTTCTGTACTCCCATTTTCGCTTCTCACAGTGCTGAAAGTTGTCACTTTTACGTTCAGCACTGAGGAGAACGGGATGCCTCGCATCCCAAGGCACAATTCATTCCATACTCTCTGGAAGCTGGCAGATATCAGTCCCTGTGTGATGCCCTTCACATTCTCAAGATTCTCTCTTGTAAGCAGAGAAACACAATTTAAACACCCCAAACTTTCAGATTCTTGTGTGCAGCCCCGTTCCAAAGCCATTTATCGTGGCAAGTCCCAGATTGCAGCGCTGGGGTTCCACAGGCTCCCGACACCACACGGAGCCTGGAACGTGCAGAAGGAGCTGGGAAAGCCACAAGCACTCAGGGTGTTATTTCCTAGCAATGGTGTGATTTCCAATTTCATGTCTGAGTGCTATGGAACAGAACCACAGCAGAAAACCCCCCAGATTAAACTGTTTATTGAGGCACCTGGGTCTGGGCGAAGAGGCCTCAGGAACCGCCTGACTTTTTTATGCAAAACTCGGCTTTCTGGGTCTTTGATCCTTGCAATTTAGTGCCAGGCGCTCACTCTCGCTCACCTTCTTTGGTTTCTCAGGATTTCTTTCTGGATTAAATCAAAGAGATGCAAAGTGCCTCCAGCCCTGCTGCTCCCCGAGCGCTCCGGGCAGCGGGAGCAGCCGCGCACGCGATCCTGCGGGAGCAGCCAGGGTGGGAGCCGGCTCTGCCATCCCCAAATACTCCAGAGAAATGCAGTCTTTTTGTCCATAGGTGGTGCTGCGTGAGCCTGGAAAAAGAGCTGCTTTTCCCATGGCTCTGTGGTCCCCAGCCTGGGCTTCCCTGGGTGGGGTAGGACCAGCCCTTGGTCTCTGCTGGCATCTCCCTTTCCCGTTCTCTGACTTTAGGGATTCAAAAAAATCACGGTAGGAGCCTCACGCAGCTGCTTGGTGCTGGGATTTAGAGCTCTTGAAGTTGTTTATGGTTAAATATAAAGTTGCATGACTTTATAAATATATAAATATGAAGCAAAAGCAGGGGAGTGGAATGGTCATGAGGGTGATGCCAAGAGTTTTTAAGGGAAAAGCAGAACTGTGACACAGCCACGTCTCTCCTCTGGTTTGTTTAGGGTCAGGCATTTCAGTTGTCTTTGCAGCTTTGCCCATCATTTTGGGGCAGCAAATCAAAGAATTGAGTGTTTTTCACTCTCTTCTCAATGCTTTTTTGGGGGGCATAGTGACCAAGGAACAGATAGAGTAATGGTGTGTACTATCCCTTTCCAATTCTATATTTTTTGTTGTCTATTTTAGCCTTGGAAATGTTAAAACACAGGCATTTTCCTAAGAACCATCCTGTAGAGCAAGAAGGGGTGTAACCAGAGTCCTGGGTCAGATACAGCAGTTTTATGTCAGAAAACATTACAGTAATTGTGGAATATACAGTTGCTGTGCTGACAAAAACAAAAAAGTGCTTTTCATCTAAACAAATTCGTTTGATTTATTGTGTTTTATACTTATGTTGTATTTAAAATTTTCATCCCCCTTAAACACTCCGTGGCTTTCCAAGAGCGTTGGAGAACTACAAGGCCGCGTTTTTGGCATTGGGGGTGACCTCATTATTAATCAGAAAACATCTGGGCAGGCAGAGCAGTGCCTGTGTGTGTGTGAGTTCAGGGAGCTGGGGCTGGATTAGCAGCCCTTGCACGCACAGGCCACCAGACTTGTGTGTCTTGCTTGGAAAACTCTCTGCTGGCTCCTCGGCTCCAGACTTCACAGGAATTCCTGTAGGAAGATTTCCAGGAGTCAAGAAAGGCTTGGACAAGGCTTTAAACAGAGTTTAAATGAGATACTGGAAGGAAATTCCTCCCTGTGAGGGGGGTGAAGCGCCAGCACAGGGTGCCCAGAGCAGCTGTGGCCGTCCCATCCCTGGCAGTGCCCAAGGCCAGGCTGGACAGGGCCTGGAGCAGCCTGGGATGGTGGAAGGTGTCCCTGCCCATGGCAGGGGGTGGTTTTAAGGTCCTTTCCAACCCAAACCAGTCTGGGATTCCCTCTCAGCTCCTACCTCAGGGTGGCAATGCCCCTGCAGAGCCAGGGCAGGTGCTGATGCCAGGCTCAGGCCCTTGGTGAAGGAGATCACCCGTGTCCAACACTGACCTGTGTTTGCCAGCCCTGTGGTGGCACAGATTTCATCAGGGCATTCTCAGAGTGTCTCTCCTCAAGCTCAAGTGTTCTCTCTTTGTTTTCAGTAGCTCAGTGCATGCTTAGGTTGACAGATCCTGCAGATGAATTAAACTTTCATGTTGCATTTTCAGCAGAGACCCCACAATTTACTCAGTACACATCAGAAGAGAAGATGTGTAATAAAAATCAGACAAGTGTACTTATTTTCCAGGATATAGACACTACCCTACCATTATGCTTTTTACATTTAACTGTATAAACAACAATTTAGTTTGCCCTTAATGTCCTAAATATGCTTAGATCCATCACGGTCAAAATTGAAGGGCAAGGCAAAAGGACAAAGAGAAAAGATGTGAAATGTTCCACAGAAATAACCCAAAATACACTTCTAATAGCACAAGCACATTGTTAAAAAATGAAGAAGTAATAGCACAGGAAAGGGTGTGTATTTATGGTGTCAGTGTGGAAACAAAGGCTGTCTCTGGTGTTGTTTGCCCACCAATGGAAAAAGATTCCTTTGGACCACGGGGTTTTCCCCCCTGAAAACAATTTTTCTGTTTATAGAAAGAGAGGAGAAACACCCTGTGCTGCTGCCTGGAGGAGGGGAAGCCCTGGAGGGGCTCCACAGGTCCCTCTGCTGCTGGGGGAACTGGCAGGATTGGTGTCTTTTTGAGCCACACTGCAAGTTTATACTCAGAAGTGAAAATTCTAAGAAGAAAACTTGTTGGGTTTTTTTTTGTTTGTTTGTTTGTTTTTGTTTTTTTTTTTTTCTCTGCAAGTGAAGGTTTTCCACGCAGAGAAGCTAATTCAGAATAAGGCTGTGTGTGAGCTCAAAGCAGGAGATTTTACTCACTGTAGAGGAAGTTTTGCTCAGCAAGTGGTGAGGGGACAATGTCCATGTCAGGAGCTGTGGCTGACTGATTATTCTGATTTCAGACCTGTGTTTGGGCATTCATAAAATTCCAGAACGAATTTGGCTTGAAAGGGACCTTAAAACCCATGAAGTTCCACCCCCTGCCATGAGCAGGGGCACCTTCAGGGTGCTCAGATCTCCATCTAGCCAGGCCTAGGACACTTGCAGGGATTGGAAGTGTTCATAAAGAATTGACATGATTTAGACAAATACCTGAAATACTTATGAATTAGGTAATATTTTTTTTTTGTATAATTTGCTTTGTTTCAGAGTAATTTACTAATGCTTCTCCATTTTACACAATTATGAAACCTTGAGTCCAAATGTGTGACCTGTCTTTTATGATGTGTAAATAAAATTTCCTTAGACTGCAAATATTTTATTATCTTGTCTCAGCTCAGAAGCCTGATAGGCTGCACTGAGGTGGAACAGCCATTTTTCCCATTTCTGAGGGATCAAATTATGTTAATGATGTCAGCAAAAATGTTTTCTCATACCTTTATATACAGCTTTTTAATACAATGCAGAACTATGAGTATATTTGGTAGTATTTTTTCATAAAAGGTTTGAACTTTGTATAGTCAACCTATCAAAAATGTATAAATTATACAAGAAAAAAAAAACCTGCATCATTTTTTTTCCCTGGGAAGTGGAGCAGTTAATATTCAACATGAAATGTCTAATCTTTAAATACATTATAATCTAACTGCTTAGGATAATTTTTGCTTTAATACCTTAAGAGTCTGCAAAGCCTGAAGGATGGGATTATTAAAATGGAATTTTAATGTCAAAATTATCAGAGAAGAGAACATATTGCCAGTGTTCATAAAAAAAAAAATGTATTCAATTTCTGTTTGATTTGTTCAAATAAGAGATGAGAATATATTTGATTATAGCTGGTAAGTATTCAGAAAGTTGATCAGATGACTGCAGGTCATTGCAACATAAGTGCTGTCAACTATGAGGATTAGTGCATTGGAGAGGCTGAAATGTAACATATAAACATACCTGGACTGGTGGCTTGGCTTGAGGCTTCCATGAAGATGCTGCACAGGGATCAGTCAGGAATAAAAATCTCGTGATGGCCTCACAGAGAATGTTGCCAATTGCCCAAGCGTTGAATAGAAAGGGAACAAGCTTAATGTGATTTACAGGTATAAATAAAAATCTCTGGTTTGCTCATAATTTGAGTTTTAAGTTTTCCTCTCTGGCTGTCAGGGGTATTGGGTGGTGCCCAAGAGCAAAATCACAGAATTGTGGAAGGTTCTGGGCTGGAATGGACCTTTAAGGTCATCCCAATCCCCCCCTGCCATGGCAGGGACACTTCCACCGTCCCAGGCTGCTCCCAGCCCTGTCCAGCCTGGCCTTGGGCACTGCCAGGGATCCAGGGGCAGCCACAGCTGCTCTGGGCACTCTGTGCCAGGGCCTGCCCACCCTCATAGCCAGGAATTCCTTCCCAATATCCAATATTCCCAATTTAAAACTGTCTTTCAGCTGGAGCCATTTCCCCTCCTGCTGTCGCTCCAGGCTCCTCACAGGCATTAGCCAGCTTTAGGTGTTTCAGACCCTGTGAAAAACAAGCTCTGAAAGGTAACAGAAATAATGAAAACACCCCAGCAACCTTGCCACTGCCTTCCCCACATTATTCAATAATTGTTCAATAATCTGGACAGCCAGCACCTCTCTGTCCCCATGCTCGTACTGACAACTTTTCTTTTATTTCAGTGTAGTTTCTCAGAAAAGTTAATTGCTTCCCAGAACATTGACTTGAAGATCAGCATAGTTTGGTCAGTTATTTTTATGTAAATTTCCCACAGATGGTCGGAAAATGCTTGGATTTTACGACCTTAGATGTTTTTCCAACCTAAATGACTATGAAAACCAGGAGGTTGCAGCTCCAATAAATAATGAACTTTTCAATAAATGTCTGTCAGGACTGCCAGGAAGGCACCTAAAAGGGATCTAACTCAAGGATAAGGAGGAAGGATTCATGTTGTGTAAAGGCACGTGAAAGGACTTCAGGGTTGGATGCTTAAATCAGGCTTGGAAGCCTTTTTTTTGGTGACTTCCTTCTTCTTGGAAGATGAGGCATCATTTGTCTGGAATTAGGGTAATATTGCATAAGCTAACAAGGTAAAAATTATGGTTGAAAAGTTGCCTGCTGTGTTCACAGGCTTCTCCTGTGATAAACTGTCTGGCGTGGATGCAAATTTGGCATGTTAGAGAGGAAGGAAGAGCAGGAAATGCACGATTTGCCTGCAGGGAAAGAGCCCAGGGAAAATGGAAATGCAGCCCAGGTTGGAAACACCTACAAGAGAAAGGTGCTACCACCGTGGCTTTTGTTTTTATCTCAACAATACAGCTGAACAAATACTTTAGAGAGAGAGTGAAAGGTGATTTCACAGCTATTAAGATATCAAAGCAACTCCCATATTCATAAATCCTTATCTATTTGCATGAATGGTTGTGCACAGTTTTTACTTTGATAAGAACACTCAGAGGGATTGACCATCCTACAGCCAGCATTAAGCATTTGTACAAATAATTTTCTCCTTTCTTTTTTCCTGTTTGCAAAAGCTGATTTTTCTGGTCATAAAGTAATTTATTTTTTTTCCCCTAAAGAATTTACATAATGAATAATGCACCTAGGTCACCTGTCCAACCATTTTATTTTTTGTTTTACATTGGTAAGGATTTATTTGCATGAGGAGGCAATCTATCTCACAATGAATAGTTGAACATTGTAATAGAACAACAAAAAAAATACAAATAACCCAGAGGTTGCAATATGTTTGTATAAAGTATTCAAACAATTTCAAATAACAACTGAACTTGTAAAAATCAACATCTGTTCATGGATTATTCATGAACAAAAATGGTAAAATTCCTTCAATAAAAATAGTCTTCAATGAATAGTTTTTGCTGGTTGCTGAGAAAATGATGTTCTTGCAACTGAAATCTCAGCTCCAGGACTCTCCTGCAGTTCAGATTCATTAACACTAAAATTATCCTTTAGTACATAAATTGCAGCAACAGGAAAGCTATACAAAATTCCAATTAAAAAAAAAAAAAAAAACAAAAAAAAACCCAGTGACAGGATAAAACAGTCTGAATCTAGGCAAGTGGGTGAGGGTTTTTTCATAAAATTCCAAAAGTTTTTGGTGTGCATCTGTGTTTGTCAGCTTGTGTAGGAGCATTATCCCTGTTGCAATACAAACTTTTCTTGTTGCTTTAACAGATCTCTCCAGTGATGACTTCACAAATAATGATGTAAAACTATTAATAGTAACAACACTAAGAGATCAATAGTTGTTCAGACCTAAAAGTCTAATTTTTTTCCCAGCTGAGGGAGAGGTTGGAAGATACCCCGTGGTTTGACAGGCTGACACAAAAAACACAGTAGGTATCATTTTCAGAACAATGCACATTTTTAATTTATGAATGTTCTTTTATAAACTTGTATGTACAGTCACTCTTTTTTTTTTTCTCCAGTGCTACATAATTATAACTTGCAAAATGTAAATATTTATGAATTCACAGGATGTTCGCTGGAAGAGAAGAATGTTATACTTGCAGATTTTTCTTGTACTTGCAGGATTCACATAATATTATTTGCCATCATGATGTACTGAAAAATGCAAAAAAATATAATATTCTACATTTGACTTTTCTGAAAAATACCATCTGGTGTTATTTTTTGAGAGTTGGAGATCAGCTCTCTAATTGCTTATAGTTAGAGATAGACATTACTACATTTATTGACAATTTTATTCTCTACAATAATCTTACATTTAAATAGTGACTTTGTTCCTGGAGGATGCCAAAGTGATTAAACTGATATTCAAACTCTTTGGATAGCATCACCCACCACTGAAATGCAGCCATCTCTGGGGTGAGATATTGCAGCTGTTTAACAGCACTCAACAGCACTGCAGAACAGCTTTGGAAATGAAGAATTCTGATGAAAACGGGGACTTTTAGGTAGGCAAAATAATTATCCAAATTGGTGTTTGGCCAGGACTTAGTTCTCACATGTCTGTGCTTGGAAAATTATATTGGATCCTTGATATCCATAATTAGTCAGGACTTTGGGCCGTCCCTGTCAGAGAGGGCATTGCCCAAGTGAAGCCCAGCACTGTTCAGGAGGGATTTTGGGAAGCTTATTTGGAGTCTTTTGGATTTTTATTCCTGACTATGTGGATATCAGAGATCCACTCTTGTGAAGCCCTCTTTGTGCAGAAGATTCCACTGTGGTGGAAGGCTTGGAGGCCGTAAGTGGATCTAAGTTGCCTGTCAGATAACTTTGATTAGGAAAATGGATCTTGGAATGTTTTGTATGAATTTCACTGCACTTCAGAAGTGTGTGGGACAGCAGGTGAACTCATGTTAAGTATGTGAAAATAATTGCCAATATCTTTGCTCTGTTGGCCATCTCAGCTTTCAAAATTTTCAGGAGATGGTGGTTGTGATGTACTTACCCATCACATCACCTTCTCACCCTTGGCTGGCTGTTTGTATTTCAGCTGGTGTACCCAAGCTGGGCAAAATGTTTCAGGAAATATTTCCTCCACAGAGTTTTGCTAAAAGTGTTGCTGCCATGAGATTTCCATCACACTCCCGCTGCTCGTGAGTTAAAAGGACAGCACTGGAAATGTGAGCTGTCAATCTGGGTGTAACAATACATTTAGCTCAAGCACATCATCCACGTTGAAAGAAAACACTTGTCAAAGTTACAAACAAGCAGCTCCTGGGTAAGTCATCCTCCTCCACCACAGCTTCTGTGCTCGGCTATGCCAAGAGTTCCTCCTCACCCACAGCTGCCAACCACAGTGTATTTTTGCACTGCTCTTCTGTTTATCATCTCCAGCGCTTGTTGATGTGCAATCACATCCAAGCACGTGCCCCAGGACTGCTCTGTCTCGTTCTCCAGTTGTCAGGGATGATCAGGATATCCTGCCTCTGGATTTCTTCGATTCGTGCGTGGCAAACCTTGAGCAGAGCTTTGTTGCATGGAGGAGCGCTGTGGAATCGTCACTCCCCATCAGATGCACAAATTCCTCTTCACCTATCTGGAATTTTTCCAATTCCTCTTCTAACTTCTTGGTTTTTACATCTTTCTGAACAGACTCCAGACCACGGAAAGTAAGTTTTTCTCTAGACTGCATAGCAAAAAAAAAAAAAAAGTCATCCCACTGTCACTGAGAATAAGTAGGGATGACGTGGAACATGGCAGGAAAATATCTTCTCTGTAACAGTCTGGAGCATTGAAAACTGCCAGTGAAATGTGTGCTTGGCTTGGAAAGTTTTATGTTTTAAGTGAGTGGAGAGTGCTCCATGGAAAACAATTGGGTATGGAAGCTGGACTTTGGTTATGGGAAGAACTGACATGGCATTTATAACATACACACCTAACCAAGTGTCTTAATCAAAGCTTTTTCACCCTGAAGTGATAATGGGGTCAAAACTGAAATTCTGTGGCAAAGAATGATGATAGATTTTCCAATGTGCAAAAGGTTTGAGAAATTAAATTTTAAAAAAGAAACCAAACCATTTTAAGTTTTCTAAGCAAAATTTCAAGTTCGGGAGCAGAAAACTTTCTGGTTTTCAGTATTTGGGAAGTACATGAGGTGTTACATGTCATCTTTAAAATTATCAAAAATATAATTGTTAAAAGCCATGGTTGGTCTAGATGTGATTTTTGAGGTATATTTTAGCTAATAAATTGATTTGGGGTAAAACACTCAATCCCCTGTGTAGAACTGAGGTTGAAAATGATCCTCTGAAGTTTGGATGGTGATGTTTTGCAGCTACTGTCCTTTCTCCACCTGGAACACCTAAGCTTTGGATTTTTCTGCCCTCATTTGTGGAATGCACCCTGTATGTGTGCTGCATCACACACGTGGTGATTTGAGAGCAGAAAATTTTGATGTCTGAGTAAACAGCACAAAGATCCACCTGAGAATGTGCACCCATGGCTGCAGAGAGAGTTGTTGCATGAATTCACAATTTTTGCGATCAAACAATCAGGATCAAACCTTTTTCTTGCTTTGGTCCTTTTCTTGGTGACATTTAGGGAAAATGTAACAATTTCTTTTTTGTAAATGGAAAATAATGGAAGTTGTTTCACCTAACCCTACTTCATGCCGTTGTTTCAGGGCAAGATGCACTACTAAAAACATAACTTTTAATATTTTTGTTAATTTTATTTATTTACTAATAAACTCATCAAAACATGAAAGTATAAGAAGGCACCATTAAGTTATATGGGGGAAAAAATAATATCTTATGCTGAGTCAGTCTTTGTTGAGTTTTTGGGAATTCTTGGGGAGGGTTTGAGGGTTCATGTCCTAAATCACTGCTTGGTTCTGCAACACTAAGGAGGGGAACTGTGGGATAAAAACACGAGGGGGATCCATGTTTGTGGCAAAACTTGTTTAAATAGTTCCTATTTTCTTTTCTTCAGTAGGAACCAGTCTTAGTAATTAACTTTTCTTTGCTTTTGGTGTCTTTAGTGTGTTCCCAGCCTGCCATCCCCTCTGGACTGGAGGGATTTTGTAGAAAAAAGAGATTTCACTGGTGGCTTCTGGAGATTGTGTCCCTGCTTGGCTTTGTAGAGCACCTGCCTTAATTTGCTCCAGGATGCCTAAACTATAGTAATAAAATAATAAATACGCTCTTCAACTAAACCAATGTAACTTCCTTTTTCCTCCACCCCTTTCTGTCTTCAGCTGCTCTTACTGCTCTATAATTATCAGTTAAATATGTGTAAAAAGGAGCATTTTATCCTGAAACTAGAAAATAGATTGAACTGTACAAAATTTTGTTTGTTTTCTAACAATTAAAAAGAGACTTTTATAATGTTTGCTTCATTACTACTTAGAAAAGGATATTTTGGAGCTATAAAAATTAAACCATAATTTCTGGGTAAAGAGGAGATGTCATTCCACTCAAAATAAATGTCATCATTTGTGATGGGAGAGTGTTTTGGAAAGCTTTTCCCACATGTATTTGAATAATATTTTGAGTGAGTTGTCATTTTAAATTGAAAAAAAATATTCTTCCCATTTGACATAAAATTGTTTGCACTTCTTCACACTGAAAAAAATAAATCAGAAAGTCTGGGGAAATTTTGGGATCATAGCTGTATTTGGGGATATGACATTTTCAAGCTCCAGACGTGGCAGTCTGGATGTTCAGGACACCAGGAGAAGACCAGGGTGCCCATCAGGAGCCAGATTATGACCTTTGGTGCTTATTTTACAGATGAATATTAATCTGGAATTCAACTATCAATATCACACTGTGGAGAAGATTATTCCCAATGAGCTGAGACATTATGGTGAGGTTTGAAGGAGGTTTTTGTCATTTAAAATCTATTATTTTCCCTTAATATTGTTCTACAATAACAGAAACATTTTAATATGGAAATTAGGAATTAATGTAAAGACGAAGGATATTTTAATTTTTCTGTGTTGCAAAAAGAAAATCTGGGAATTGTTTTGCCTTGACAGGGAATGAGAAAGTCACTTCCATTCTGTATTTCTTAATGAAATTGCAAAAATACCCAGTGTTTAGATTAGACTTGATCCTGCATGAATGTATTGAAAATCTATAGAATAATTTGATAAAAAAGGAAGAATGAGTCACCTCTAGGGGTAAAAAAACCCTCATGAGCACTTTAAACAAATTGAATACTTAGAATATATATTAAAACATTTAGTATTATAATTTCATTAAAACATAGTGGGTTTGCTTTTGAAGGGCAAAACAACAAAAAATATAATGAAGTTTGACAGAAACAAAGATCTACAGGTGCTTTCAGATTTAAGCTATTTTAAAAAAATACTAAAAAAAACACTGTATTCTTATGAATATATCTACTAAAATGTCACCTCAGGAATTAATTTCTAAAATAAAATAACCTACAGATAAAGGTGTTCCCCAAAGTGAGAAGTTTTAGAAGTTGTTAAAATCAACATGTTGTTGGGTCAAGAAAATCTTTGTGCAATCAGATTTTACAGATGCAGAGGAAGGAAATGGGAGATGTTTTAAGAAACATTTTCAGAAGGTCAGTTGAATACTTAGAATATATACAATATATATTGATTACTTGGAATATATATTAAAAAATTTAATGTTATAATTTCATTAAAACATAATGGATTTGCTTTTAAAGGGCAAAATAACAAAAAATATAATGAATTTTGACAGAAACAAAGGCCTACAGGTGCTTTCAGAATTAAGGTTATTTTAAAAAATACCACTGTATTCTTATGAATACACCTACTAAAATGTCAGGAATTAATTTCTAACATAAAATAACTTACAGATAAAAGTGTTCTCCAAAGTGAGAAATTTTAGAAGTTGTTAAAATCAACATGTTGTTGGGTCAAGAAAATCGTTGTGCAATCGGATTTTACAGATGCAGAGGAAGGAAATGGGAGATGTTTTAAGAAACATTTTCAGAGGGTCAGTAAATTTTCCCACAAGCCTGACGGACACTTATTTTAAAACCTTTTTCTGATGGCAACACTTAATTACATTATTTGAGTCTGGAAAAGTGAGCAAATGCTGGAACTGGAGCCAGATAAATGATTTTCTTCACAGCGCTGGGTTTCAATGAGAGGGGAATGGATCCAGCTCACCTAAAGGTTCCCTGATGCGGGACCTGACGCGGCAGAGGTGGACGGAGGGACTTGCCTGTGGAACAGAACCTGCTCCTTCTGGAGGTGCTCTAATCTCACATTTAAATCAGCCAGGAAATATCATCCCAAGGCTGAGGTGAGCGCAGGGATGAAGCATGAACTGAAATCCCAGCACACCTACAACTCAGATTTATTCTTATGCAGGTTGAGTGATCGTTCACCTACACCAATTTTATTTCTGGATTGTGCTCACAGGGATGTGTTCGAGCCAAAAGGCAGCGTAGGCACAAAAAATATGGAACAGATTTAAACAGATCACAAACAAAGTGGAAATCTTTTAGCCATTTGAAAGATGATGTTCCCAAATACAAAAACATGGCTTTAAGGTGAACAAGTAGCAGTTTAGGAAAGCAATTATAAACTGAATTTGGTAGTGTGATGGATTTGATGACCCAGAAGATCCCTTTTGGTTTTGTTGCCTATGAAAATTGTAATAGATGAGGTAAGTGTGGTAACTATCTGATATGCTCTTGGAGATTGGAGTTTGCATTAATAGAAATGTTTTGTGTAACATGTGTACTTAGAAATTTTGCATCCATATAAGTGGTGCTGGGAGGATCTTCCATGATTGGTTTGCTATGGATATAAACCAACAATAAATATAATATAGGTGAAATCCAACACCAAATCCAGGCATCTCTGCCACTACAGTATCTGCACTGATTCGTGAGGAGCTGCCTGAAAACTCAGAATTATCCAGATTCAGTGTGTTTTCTTGCCTAAGGGTTACTAGTTGTGGTACTTCTCAGATCAGTGGAGGTGCTAGAAACGCTTAAGGGCTTTGTTATACTGGTGTTAATTGCTAAACTGAAACCCAAATTTGAACTCTGAAGTGTTTTCCTAATGTATTGTGCCACTACAAATCTGGACAGGGAGGCTGCTGCCAGCTGAAATAAATAAATGTGCAATGGAAAAGCAAGATGCTGATGCAGTTACAAAGTGTGCCTCTAGTTTAAATCTCACCCTAGGACCTGCACGGGTGGCAATTGCTGTCAGCTCTGAAGTGCAGATCTGTATTTCCTTCCCTGCAGGTGCACAGGGAGTGGGGAATTTAGGATACCTGTGGGTAGCTCCTGTGGCAAATATCTTGCTGCTTTGCTGTACCTCCACCTTTCTGCTACGTCTTTTTAGGTTTTAAGCCCCTGTTGGCACTTTTTAGGGGTTAGGACCATACCCATGGTGTGATTTGATTGATTGATATTGATTTGATATCACAGTGTGAGTGTTTCAGAATCTGGTTTTGAATGCCTTTTTCACCATGCTCTGCTTTTCTGTTTAAACAAGTAACTGGGAATTGATTGTTCACCTCTTTGGGAAAATTTTGAAACAGTTTTACCTTACAAGAAGATTGGAGAGGGACTTTTGGCCATGGTCAAAAGCAGTGATAGGACAGGGGGGAATGGCCTTATGCTGAAGGAGGATGGGGTTAGATGGGATATTAGGAAGAAATTCTTCCCTGTGAGGGTGGGGAGGCCCTGGCACAGGGTGCCCAGAGAAGCTGTGGCTGTTCCTGGATCCCTGGGAGTGTCCAAGGCCAGGTTGGACAGGGCTTGGAGCAGCCTGGGTTATTGGAAGGTGTCCCTGCCTATTGCAGGGGGTGGAATGAGGTGATCTTTAAGGTCCCTTCCAACACAAACCATTCCATGTTCCTCTGATAATTCTGTGATATCTGCACTGTTGGATCACTGAAGTTGAACCTGTGGCTGGGGAGAGCCCCACTGAGCTCAGAGCTCTTTGTGTGCAGCAGTAGCTCTGTCTGGGTGGACTTTACAGGGAAGCAGAGTGACATTAAATATTTAGTTTTCATATTCTGGCTTCCTTTGCATGTGGCCACCACCTAACTCAAAGGCTCCTTACTGGAGTCTTAAAATCAGAACAATGGAAGGCAATAAAACAGTATAGGGAAAGCTAGAGTCTAATTATAATAATAGTTTTCAAGGTTCCCTCTCACTGTTAGTCATTACATTGTTCTGTGGTATTTTTTCACAAATGAATAGGATGGCTTGGAAACTGTTTGGAGTGTGTCAGATTTGGGAGACTTCAGAAACACTTCTCTGAGAGTTATAGGTAAATACAAAACCACTAAGATGCCCAATTCTCTGCTGTGGAAGATGTTTATATCTGTAATATTGCAGCATCCTCATTTCAGTGGGTTTCTCACAGGATCAGGATCTGTGCATATCTGTTTAACTCATTATTTGTATTGTTGCACAGACTTGGCTTTATTCACACGGTGTTGGCTTTGAAAGCAAAAAATCCAGACCAGTATCACCGAGTTCCCGTGTGTGGCTTAAGGAATTACATATTCTGCCTTCTGAGAGTGTAAAATTATAGTTGTGTAAAATCACCTAGCAGTTCTTTATCCCGAGTTGCATTTTATTACCAATATCAGATATAGCCATGAGGTAACAGCTAGAAAGGTCACGGTGCAAATGCATGTGTAGAATTTAAACGAGGACTTATTCTTTCTCCAATAAACACACACCGGATGCAAAGGAGGAATTGGAAGGCTTTCAGAAGGCAGCCTGGGCCAACCCAGCCCTCATCAGGGACCATTTCAAAGATTAGTTTCTGATGTCCACACAAGCATATTGTGTGAGCCTGTTTTTAGATAATGTGCTGCTCCTGGGCTCTGCCATCCCCTGCATAGGTCTGATTGCTGGATTTTGCAGCGTCCTGTGAGAGCTGCAAAAGCCTGGGCAGCCCGAGCGGCCTGGCTGCCTCTGTAAAGTGAGCCTGCAAAGCTTGATTTCCTTCTGGGAAAGGAAACATAGCTGCACATTGCCCAGATTCCCAGCGACCTGCCCTGGGACTGAACAAAGATTCAGTGGGAGAGGGAAGGGAACCGTTCCCAGCAATGAAACCTCAGGTGATCTGGTTTCTATTCTCAGCTCCAACACTCGCTTTTTTTTGTCAGCCCTGATAAGTGATTTAGCTGTGCCTTTCCCCTCTTCTTTACAATAGGGATAACAGGAGCATTGTAAAGCCAAAATCAATATTGCTGAAGGTCACACTTGCACAAAGGCCCACACAAGTGTGGATGTGCTGTTTAAGACATGAAAGACTGGGCAGTTAAACCCTCCACTGGGATCTGGTGTCCTTAACCCAGATCCAGAGGGTGGGGGCAGAGAACAACCATCAGAACATGAGATTTGCTTTAACAAATCATGCAGAGCCCTTTTTTGGGGGGTCATACCAGGCAGGGATAGGGGAGAAGGTCTCCCTACCCTGATAGGACTCATAATCTTCCTGGCCAGTGAATTGGACGTGGCAAGGGCTTTTCCCAAAGGGTGTTAGCACAACATGGTTTTCTCCATAAGTATTAACAAGAATTATCTGGAAGAGAGGTGAGAAAAATCCCACTTTGCTCCCCCTCCTGTTCTTGGGTTCGGTAGCTTGGGAATGTTTGGCTGAGTCTGCTGGTGTTGTAGAGATGTTGCAGGAAACCCTCAGAGCTGCATGTTCTCAGAATTACAGGATTGTTTGGGTTGGAAAAGCCCTGTAAGATTGAGTCCAACTATTTCCCCACCACTGCCAATGCCACCACTGACCCGTGTCCCCAAGTGCCGCATCTGCTTGTCTTTAAATCCCTCCAGGGATGGGAAGTCCACCACTGCAGCCTGTGCCAGGACTTGACAACCTTTTTGGTGAAAAAAATTTCCCTAATATCCAATCTAAACCTCTCCTGGTACAAAACTTGAAGCCATTTAGTCTTGTCCTAGAGCTTGATACTCGATGGGGAATTCAGCTTTTACAGCAGCTTAAATGCTCCAGTGGCAACATGTTGGTTGTGGGCCTTCCCCATCAGCTCTCCATGGCCAGCTCAAGGTCCCTGAGGGGATGTTTCAAAGACTGAGACTTTAGAGTAGAAAATAATGGTATTTTAATCACCAAAAATTATAATCTAATTTAACTGCCTGACCACTTAAGGGCTGCCCAAGGGTTAAAGAATGTTTTTAAGTGCATTATCCAAGAGCCTCTTAAACACTGACCAGCATGGAACATCTTTAAGATCCTTCTCAAACTTTCTTTAGGTTTGACCTGGAGATTAATTTCCAAAAGCCCAAACCTGTGGCTGTGAGAATCTCTGTTTTATAAGCTGTCTGTTCCAGTTCCTCAAAGCTGAGTGACTGCTTTATTGGGACGACGTGTCAGTCCTGATTACATTTGCATGTTGGTTTAAACATAACACTACATGCCAGAGCTTCCTAACTGGATGTGATGCAGCATCAAAGTGATGTTTCATGCTCTGGGAACTTTAAAAACTCATTGAAGGGAGAAAAGAGAGATGCCTATGGGAGAAATGACAGAAATTTGGGTTTGATTCTCCACGTATCAAGGTAAATAGCAAAACATATGTTGACTGAGTTGGAAGCAAGATGGGCTCACAATGACTCTGACAAGGTGGGTGGTGCCTTAGGATTTGTCTCTCCTAAACTTCTGAGGACTGGGATGTCCTTCTACTGTTTTTCAGAATTGCCTGTTTCTTGTAAATACATAGTAGAATAATAGCTCTTGGTGTTTTATTTATAAAAATGCTGGTGGAGGTATTTATTATAAATGAAATTAATTTTGAATTAGCCTCCTTTTCCGTTCAGGAATGATTTTTGCAAACAACGCCCTGCTCTATATTATTTACTGTATAATGTGGAAGGACACAGCTTATGTCTCCTTTATCTCCCCTTGCCACTGTTCCTTCAAATCCTTCCAAGCAAGGGCAGAATGTTTGGCAGAAATTGCTCTAATATCCCTGAATCCACCTTATCTTCTCCAGACTGCTTTTCTGAAGGCCTGGAAGAGTCTGTGAATTTATGGAGTGGTGGTAACACTGGCTGGGTGAAGGTCTACTGCTGCATATAGGCAGAGTGGGTTATTCCTCGAAACACCTTGGATTCTCTGCCAAAAAATGGGTACCCTACACCTTCATTCTCAATCTCTAATGTGCAGTAAACCCTTCAGATTTTCTATGAGCTTTGTGTATACAAAGTTTGTAAAACTATCCAACATTTTACCTTATAGAAAACCATGGAAAATTACATGTTCCCTCTGTTAGAGCTGAGTGGGCTGCAGTAAATAAGGTGTGGGGACATGGGAGAATACAAAGCACCAGTATCTGATGATGTGTAAAGGGTCTTTAACTAAAATTTGTCAAATGCCATGACAAAAAGTGGATCCAGCCACTGGCAGGCCAGCTATGGAGAAAGAGAAGGTACAGAGAGGGCAAGACTCCAGCAGACTCACTCTCGCTAATTGTGGGTTATTTCATTCCTGATTTTGCTTTTCCTGTTTTTTTTAAATTTTTTTTCCTTTTTTTTAAATTTTTCAACATCTGCTTGTTGTATTTAATTAGTGGACGCTGTTCCCAAGATTCAAGGTAAATGTTTGACTTAATAAAACCCTATTTTTCTTCTCTAATCTGGCAGAAGTAGCACTTACTGTTTGAATTCCTGCTTGGATTCAAATATAAATCAAATGTGGAAATCAGTCTCTGCTACACCCCCATTTTTTTTTTTTTTTTTGATCAGGACAAATGTTTTCATACTCTGTTGTAAATACCATGATTGGCTTTATGTTTTCCCACATAAAGGGGCCAAATTCTGGCTCATCATTGCTGTGTCCATTAGATCATAATTTTGGAAAGCACATTTATTAACATCGAGCATACGAGTCAAGCCATGGGATCACCCCTGGAATCAGCACTGGACTGAGAAGTTTGTGCAAAGAGGAAATTAAAATGAAAGCTTCATATCCAGGTTTGGGTCAGGAGTTCGTGGTTGCCTCATTCTGGCAGATCAGCAGCATCCTTCAGGAATGAAAGGCATCAGTGGAGTGAGAGTTTAAATCATGAGCTGTCCCGTTGGATTTCTGTGTGAGACAACTGAAGTGTTGTCAGGGACCTGGGGAAGAGGATGGGGTTTGGAAAGGGAAGAAGAGAGTGGACTGGGATACAAGATCCCTGTGAAAAGTGTGTTTTTATCAGTGCAGGCTCTGCTCTGTCTTCTTTGTCTTCTGCTTCTTTGTCTTCTTATTATCAAAGAAACTGCTGGTGGTCATGGACTTTGTCTATCAAGAGCTGAGGCTAATCTGTAACTAAGGAGAGAACAAGGAATTTGAGATATTCCAGAAATTACTGCCCGTGGATTCATGGAAACGTTGGCATATCCTAGAGAAGGACAACGTCCCACCAAAGGGTGGATGGCTCCTGGACCTTCATTCCCAGGAACAGCTCTCATGGTGAGACCTGAATTCTGGGCATGCCTCTGCCTGCTCCACCACAGTCTGAAACAACACAGCATGGAATCATCAGCTTGGGAAAAACCTCCAAGTCCAACCGTCAGCTGAACACCCCCACAGCCACTAAACCATGTCCCAAACTGCCACATCCACTCATTTCTTGAGCGCTTCCAGGAATGGTGGCTCCACCACCTCCCCGGGCAGCCTGGGCCAGTGCTGAGGTGCTCTTTCACTGGAAAAGTTTTCTCCTCATGTCCAACCTGAGCCTTCCCTGGTGCAGCCTGAGTTCATTTCACCTTGTTCTGTCCCTGGTAGCCTGGGAGGAGAGGCCAAGCCCCACCTTGCCCCAGCCTCCACCGTGCCCTCTCGTACAACCCCACACGCGGGATTTGTGCGTGTGCGTAAACACACGCTTGATGTTTCTCTCCATTCTCATCACATGTTTCATTCAATAGACTTATTAATCAACCATAAGAAATGAGTTAAGATGTTGAAACAGTCATGGCCTTTGTTCTGTGTCAGTTTTGTTGGCTTAGCTGACATATAGCTACAAGGCATGACGGATCAAAGTAATTAAAGTTCCAATCATTTACCTTTCTATGTTCAGTGTCAAGACAGCTCGCCTTCACCCCGGGTTCAGAGCATTTTCATATTTTTTTTTAACATGTTAGAGCTGTGCCATTTGCCTTGCTGTACTTAAGCATTTGACAGCATTTCCATTATAAAGTTTATATACGAAGGCTTGAGATTCCCTCTGGATTCCAACTTTGCACATAAAATTGCAGACCACAGGCAATCCAAAACCAATCTGTTAGCTTGGGGACTTTTTTTGTTGTTTGTTTCTTTTCTGTTTCTTTGATTTTTGTTGTTCATTTACTTTAAGGTAACATAGGTTTTTACCATCAAAGAACAAAAAATATCCTGTTCTGCTTCACTTAGTTTCAAGGTACATTTTTGTGCTTAGGAAACTTTAATGGGACTTATTTTTGTTCCGGTCATGAAATATGGGTGGCAATTAGTTCTAATCTCTACTCCTCCTTCATACACATTAACTGATGGCAACTAAGAAATCATGTGTGTGTCAGATGCAAAATCTAAATATTTCCATTTAAAAAAAGATTTTTTCACAGCCACTGCACCAGAAATCTGGATAAAGAGGAAACATTGTGCTGGACACATCCCAGTCAGATGTACCAAACAGGGATTTGACACACTGTGCATTGACTCCATCCCTCCACCTGTGAGAGCCATCCTTCAGGCAATTTCAGGCTTGAAATTCGCAGAAACCCTTTGCAAAAAGTAAGTAACAATTCTCACTCTTAAAGTGTACCTTGGATTGCAGAATCAGCGTTTGAGTTGTGCTTTTTCCTATTCTTTTTAAGTTAATCTTTATAGGAAGTCCCTTCGAGACGAAGTTTAAATAGTCCCCATTGGATTTCTCACAACTAATTTAATGCCATCTTCCAGTCAGCACAACTGGTTCAAGACCCCTCTCTTGCATCATTTGAAGCTCTGGAACATTAAACACTGTCTTGTGTTGTAGTTTGAATATGAGATTACTTAACTAGCAGTGAATATCTCTGCAACATATCTGCTCTACAAAGGGAGCTCACTTTTGGATGTTGCCTGAAATGCTAATATTTTACAGAAAATTGTATATAAAGCTGTTCATTAACCAGCTATTTTTTCCTTTGTGCAACATTTTTAAAAAATTTGATTTTAAACTCCAGTTCAGCAAGTAAATCAGTGATTTTATTTGAAGAGAAGGACTAAAGAGCTGGCATTAAAAACATTTAACTCTGGTTTTGCATTTTAAAAGTATGCTAATATCGTGAAGGATCAAATTGCCAGAATATTTTTATGAAATCAGATATTTTTTTCTCAAAGTTTACAGAGTAAAGTTGGGTATAAATGGGAAGAAATCAATTAATTCTTTTGAGCTAATTTGCAGATTTGAGTAAATTCCGTGTCCCACAGAAATTAATAGGAGTCCTTTCACTTGGATTTAAATGCTGTCCAGGTATAATCTCCTGAATTTTGCATACCTTTATTGCATGTTCTAGTGCAGGAACTTCTCTTGTGGACCTCTACAATTTCTTTCAATATTTTCTTACAAGGGTGTGCATTTTTTGAGTGCAATGTTATGGTGTGTATGTACACGTACTTCAAACAGGTTTGATATTTGAATGCATTCTTATTTTTAGGGCAGCCTATCATTACTCAGTAAAATAGGTTGTTAATTTGGTATGAAATAGAGGAAGTAAAATCCCCACATGACTCCTTGATTCAGGCTTCCTACCCAGTGAGTAATAGCAGAGCAACCTGATAGCAAGGTAGGTATTTTGCATTTAAATAGCCTCTAGTAAGGACATAAATAATAAGGATACTTTTGTTATGCACAAACAGAGCTGGGATTTGCCTGTATTAAAAGTGATCTTTGTGGCCTACTCTGATTTTCATGTTCTGTCACTGTGGAAAGTTAATCCAGGCAATGCATTGCTTAGATCTTTGCTAACAGAATAGATAATTTCAGGGTCACTGAGGTTGGAAAAGCCCTCCCAGCCCATGGAGTCCTGGCTGTGCCCCATCCCCACCCTGTCCCCAGCCCAGAGCCCTTAGTGCCACCTCCAGGAATTCCTCGGACACCTCCAGGGATGGGCACTGCAAACCTGCCTGGGCAGCCCCTGCCAAGGCCTGACCAGCCTTTCCATGGAGAAATTCCTGCTGATGTTCAACCTAACAGTCCCTGTTCCTTGGCTGCTCCCTCCTGTCAGGGACTTGTGGATGTCCCCCTTGAACCTCCTTTTCTGCAGCTCCTTCTCATGGGACTGACTCTCCAGATCCTTCACCGCCTCCAGAAATAACACATTCCTAATATCACACATTGCTAATGACTGACATCAGCTGGGCTTTTTTATCCTAAAAAAAAAAAAAAAAGTGAATGTATCAATAGGAAATATTTGGATGTATATTTGGATATATCCAGATTGTACAACAAAGAGGGGATGAGGCAGAAAGGTCTGTGAATGGCAGGATGAAGGAGAACTCAAGGAAATATCTGTTCCCATTGTGACCCTGGCTGCTGCCTGCCCTTGAGCAAGTTACATCAGGAGTCCGTATCTCAGTGGGATCACACGGTGCAAGACGTGTGTTGCCCTGATTTTTTAAGATTTTCTAAGCCTTCTGATGTTTGCATTCTTGTAAGGAACTTTCTCGCACACTTTATGTAAATAACTCATTGTTTTGCCTTCATTTATGGAGGAGGAGAAATTTGATGGACTGTTGGTTTGTCCAGTGTCATTGGAGAGGTGGCACTGTCACCTTCCAATCCACTGGCACTTTTGGAAATCTATAAATGTTGGAGTCAGAAATTAAATATTCTCTTTCTGCCTTGGGAGAGCTGCGTGCCCGCATTGTGTTATTTCGTGTCCTGTAGTGACAGACATGGTTTCCTTGAAGAAGTGTTTTAAGACTGACAAATGAAAACCTACTACATAATGCACCATCAAATGTGATTATTATTGAGTTACCAGTTACCATTATTGAGTTATTAACTTGGCAAAAATGTGTCTGGAGCAAAAAGGGCAGCCAGATAAAAGCAAATGCTGATAAAGTTCCTGTTCTTCCCTCTGTGTGGGGAACCATGGGATGGTGAAGGAAAGAAAGTATTCGTGTGTTGTCTGAGACCAGCAGGGAAATAGAAATGCTTTCCGAAATGAGAAGCCAAAAACAAATGCAAGCAAAAAATTCCTAATCTTTTATTTTTATCTAAGAACTCCTGAACTCCATTTAGACAGGTATATTCTTTCTTGGGGTGAATGAATTAATTTAAATTACTGTTATATGATCTATAAAAATATTGTTTCAGGTCTCTTGGCCTTTCCAAATGAAAATTGAACCTTCTAAGTTCATTCTCCATAACATAATAAACCTATTTTTAGTGTCAAGAATGTCTAGGGAAGAATGTTTTGTCCACCTGTAAGAAAGTTTGATATTCAAACCTTGAAGAAAACACTGCAAAATATTCTATATGGCACCACTGTGCTCCAGTAAAATATAAACATTGCTTAAAATTATTCAGTGATTTTGAAGACAGGAAAGCTAGAAAATGAAAACAGCAGAAGTAAGTATCTGCTGCTAATCCTTAAGGATGAAAAACATATCTTTGTAAGTAATAAAAACTTTGTAACTGTGACATTCTTTCATTTTTTATGAGAACAATGAGTAAAAGGCAGCTGCTATCTTTAGATTAAGAGCATCTATACCTGTTTCTTTTGAAAACAATGCAAAGCTGTCTTGAAAGACAGAGGTGGTTTTGTAAATGGTGTTTTGAGTGATGCTGTGAGTTGCTTTCTTTTTATTCCAAGTGTTGTTTGTGGCTCCAATCTATTCTACACCACAACTTCACTGCAGTGAGTGAGGAGTGATTCACATATGTTGAGTGTTTTTATTAGGAATTTGTTTTGATTAGGGCTGCAGTCGATTCCTCAAGCCAACTGCCTGCACGAAGAAAAAGCATTAACTGTGGGGATCAGATTGATTAGTGAACATTCCTGTCTGGTAGCATAAGGAAAGGCATCAAGGAGGTGGGAAAGAAAGATGTGGATCCGCAATCAACGAGAAGGCAGCAAAAGAGAGGTCACTTAATGCACCCCTGCCTCCAGGTAAGATCAGCAGTACCTATGTCAGTCCCAACAGATGTTTGATTAATTCTTTTTAAATGCCTGCAGTAACAGAGATTTCCAAACTTCCTCGTCATATTATTTCAGTTGGGAACTTTCCTAATAGTCCAGAAGTTTTCCCTGACTCCTTATTTTACCTTTCCTTTTTTCTGCCATTTTGTTTTCTCTTATATTCATAACAAGTATGGCAAAGTCACTCCAGTGGCATCACAGGTACCTTTCATCATTTCTGAAAATTGTTTCCGCATCTTCTGGGTGAAACAGTTCCTCTCCTTGCCATCCATTCCTTTTCCCACTAAGAGTGGTCACAGAAGCTCTACAAAGCAAAATTTCCTCCCCCTTATAAAGTTCAGGTTTATCCCTCATCATCTCCAGATTCCAAATGAAGCCCCAGGAGATCTCACGAAAGCAAATTCTCACCTTTACCTGAGGAGGCTTCCTATGATTGTTTACTGGTTATGGTTAATTTGCAAATTTGAGGGTAAACCTGGTTTCAGAATCTCTGCCCAGAGAAGCTGTGGCTGTCCTTGGATCCCTGGAAGTGCCTGAGGCCAGGCTGGATGGGGCTTGGAGCAGCCTGGGACAGTGGAAGGTGTGAACATTCCACTGGCAGGGGTGGGATGTGATGGGCTGTGAGGTCTCTTTTAACCCAAACCAGCCTGGAATGGTATGATTCTGTGAAATAGTTTCAGTGGCAGCCAGGAGTTGGGTTACAGCTCATAGATAATTTTTCATATAGATACAACCACTATTAAGTTTAGCTAAAGATACCTGTCAGTGACCATTTTATATTGAACTGCAGAAAAATTGCAGCCAAAAATGGCAGAGTGGAACGCTGGACTCAACTCAGTTGTTGTAAACTTAAGTTCAGCATTTGTGTAGATCACAACCCACACCAATGTTAACCTATTTCATTAATTAAAGATAAAAGCCAATGTTTATTGCCACAACTGTTTTTCTACCATCTAAACAAATAACTTTTGTTTTCTTTAGGCTCTTTTCTTTGTTTCTCACAGCCAGCTGTATATTAGTATGTCAAGGCAACCCATGCCACTTTCCAGGCCTCACAGTGTTTTTTCTTCAGTTGTAATTTAAAAGTTGGAATATTCAGCTGCACATATGACCGCATGAAAATATTAACCACTAAAAATGTCTGTACATTGCCAAAGGTGGAACTAATCCTGTATGTCACACAATGTACAGGTAATAAAGACAATAAATCACACTTTAAAAAAGCAAATGTTTTGCAAGGTGAAATATTTCTGCAAACCTATAGCAGGTTTCATAGACAAGTGAAAGTAATTTGGAATAATTTCACTCAAACTGCTGCAAGAGATTACTAATTATCTTTAGTTTAATGGATGCTTTATGAAGGGGACCATCTTATCGAATCACACAAAATTTGCTACCAGGAGATGCCAGACTTCTCCAGGGTAGAAATCTCTTACTTCCAGGACATCACCCTTTTGGTTTTCCCATCTTTTACAGAGATGGGACAACTTGAAGGGGTTTTAAAAGATTTTATTCCATTATCAGTCTCGATGAAGGGTGAGACAGAAGAGATGGAGAACTCAGCACCATTCCATCATAACCCACCCTATTTCCTGGTTAAAGTACCTTAGAAGTGTTTTTCAGCCCATTGGCTTTTCCCACACAATGCTGCTAATACTTCTAACACCAATCACCTACAGTTTTTCCCCATGTGGTCCTGCTACAGTGCATCTTTCGCAGTTCTAATTCTCCAAAATATCTGGTCATAGTTCGAAACTTGTTGGAACTTGTTTCTAGTTCAATCTCTCTCTCACCAGTGCCATCTCTATCCCGTTCCTTTCTAAGTCAGCACACCTTATCTCAGAGTTTGCATACGAGGCTGTGTGAGCTTTCAGGTTTTGAGAATCCTTCACAAACCCATTTCCCACATCGCCCCACATAATATTTCCTAAACAAACCATAAATAATTCTCTCGTGAAGAATTACGGGCAAAATTGACCCTGGTGGAAATCTCAGCTGTAGAAAAACCTCCTGCCAGAAAACCTGGGATGGTTTTGGGAGGAGAGAATATTTTATTGTGAGGAGGGTTCAGCAGAAAAGCCAAAGGCTGTGCTCAGGTGTGGGATGACCAGGCAGAATTCCACTGGCAGATTCCCACGTTTCAGCTCCCAAGGGATTCCCTAACCCCTCGATGACCCCTGCATCCATGGGATACACAACAGCAGGAGCAGAAATCTCAGCTGCCCCATCCTCAGACGTTCTCCTGGGACACAATAGATCTTCCTCATGGAGACAGGACCCATTTTCAGGTCATTGCACCAACCCAAAATTTGGATTTTTTTTTTTAGCTCCCCTGCATTATCAGATTTTAATTAAGGCATAAATAAGACTCTTCTCCTCTTTTCCAGAATGGCTTTTTTTTTATTGGGTGTTTAAAGCTTTATTCACACAGCTACATTTCTGACCTGTACCTCAGCCCTAGACCTGGAGGACAATCAAATTGATTTTCAGCTAATTGCTTCTATTTCATTTGTGGTGTTTCATTTCTAAACTGTCACAATGTTCTGTCATTTTTCTTGGTTTTCATTTATTTATTTAGTGAATTTATGCAAAGAGTAACCAATTCTTTATTCTTTAAAATTATTAAATTTTACCTTCAGGATCAATGAACAAAATAAGTGCATATTCAATTTATTTGGAATTAGTCTCTTGCCATCTTTGACAGAAACCTTGATGCTTTAATAATTTTCCCCCTGAAAATATACACATAAACTCTCTCTTTTAAAAGCCATTTTATTTTGGGACATAGCTTCTTTTGAATTATATTACTCAGTAGAATGCAATATATTCCTTAAGAAAAGAAAAATAATCCAAAAAATTTTCTTAGAGGAGGGATTATAGATTTTATTTTTAACAACAAAATTATTGTTATAACTCAATTAGGAAGGGTAAATATCCATGATACCTGGTGATATATATTGTATATAGAGCAGATAAAATATATTGCTTTTCTCCTGCTACAGGTTAGGCCATTTTTGGTGAACTCACATTTCAGGAATTCTGGATTCAGGAAAATTTCATTTCAAGGTATGATTCCCATTCCTTCATCTCATTTGGATTTTCATTTGGTTTTCTTGAAATGATAAGGTAAAATATCTCTGAATTTTCTTCCTCATAAAAAATTTTCTCTTAATTATATCACACATATTTCTGATTTTTACATTTTCAGGGTTTTTTGAGGAAAAAATATTATTCTTAGTTCTTTAAAATATAGATGGAAAACTGTATTTATTTGGCAATATTGGCTTTTCTGTTGCTGTTTTCCTTTTCCCACTACCATCCTACTTATTTCTACTTAATTTTAGTCAAGCACATAACACAGAACAGAGGGGAGAAGAAATATTTTTGGCTGAAGACATTGGAGTAAATCACAGCTCTTGTGAGAAAATGTCATGAGTATCTACGTAGAACAGACAGAACTCAGATTTTACGAGAGAGAGATAGGGAGAAAAGTGCAAGGACTCAATTTATCTGCATCTGAATGATAAAGAACTGGCTGAACTCTTCTGGTATTGAAATCTAGGCTTTTGGGGAGAGTATTTTTAATTTTTTAAGATAGTGCTTTCGTCACTAAACCATTTATTAATCTAATTTAGAAGGAGCCATTGCAGAGATAGTTTGACCTGTACAGAGCATAGGGCTCCCTAAATTAATTCCCACTCAAAAACAATGTTTATTTTTAAAAAACATAACTTTAATTTGAGCATGTGCTGATGGTAAACCCACAACCCTGGTAAGCTGCCACAAAAATTTTGTTATTTTGGCTTTTGAAAAAATACAAATATTTTTACCTTATTCACATAAAGTGAATGTAATTATTTTTCTTTGTTTGCCTATATTACCCAAACATTTTCAATCTTCTGTAATTATAATAATTATAAATAAAGCAAATGATAGCTGTTGAGGAGCATTCAGGGCACGTTTTTAGGAGGACACCACTGTACCAAGAGTAGTGTTTGTCAGAGTAGTTTACTAATAGTTTGCAACTTAATGTTTATGAAATTCTGTAAAGTTGGGAAGTCCAGTGTAAGAACTGGTAAAACACAATCCTCAGGAACTGGAAAATTAGGATTTGTTTGTCTCAGTCCTACCTTGGCTTCTCTTATTGCCTTTTGATGTGGGATAGAGATATTTTTTTTTTCCCTATATGGTGGGGATAGGAATATCTAGCACACATTTAGCCTAGGTGCCTGGAATTTGAGGATTGTGCCCATTCAACCCTCCATTTCCACTTGGACAGATCTTTGTGGAAAGGGTTCTATTTTTCCTTTTTCTTTTCCCTAGAGAATAAGGGCTGCGGGAGTGCCCTGCAAAGGGAGGGCATTTGAAGGGAAGCTCTGAGCACCGAGGGAACAGAAGGGCTGAGGCACTACCACCATCCCAGAAACCTCCCTAAGCTGGATGATTTGTCCATCACGAGACAAGTCTGACTTAGGGAGGGGATTAGTGGGGCTAATGCTGCAGGCACTGCTTGCTGACACATCTCCTGTGTCATCATCACTGCTTTGTCTCTGCCCTGCTGCTGGAGGGGTCCAGCTCTCCCTGGGCTGTCCCTACAGAGCTTCCAACTGCTCTGCACCAGATCCTGCAAGAGATGTAGGATCTGTCCCACAGAGAAGCCAACACTACCCCCTCCCTGCTGGTTTCAGTGGGAATAATAGTGAGTATCATGCTGATTTCATATCTGTTTCCTTAATGGTTTTCCTTGGAAAAGGAGATTTGTTTCACTGTGGCATCTCACCTGAAAGCAGGTTGCCTCCTCCATTTATTTGCCTGGTCTACACATGGATCTGCATGCTGGAAAGTTCTCCTTCTTCCTCAGGAAGAATCCTAATTTTTATGTCGGTGGCTTTAGTCTTCTTATGCCCAGACTAACCCTGGAATTCTGTTCTCTTTATCTGTTTTCCAGCAGAATGTCCACCAAACAGCAGCTCAAAATCTCCTTTTCCACCACACCAGGCAGAAAACTCATGGGTGTAAGAAAATCAATGTTTTTTGCCTGATGTGGAGGATTTGAGCTTTCCAGAAACACCTTGAGTTAATGGTGTGCTGTACATAACCACTCATCCTTATTCTGTATGAGTGAGTCTTTGTTCCCTGCATTTGCCATGGGCATCCTGGTGCTTCAACTTTATCTCTGACATATCACTGAGAGTGTGTTCTTTTGCTGGCAGGTTTGAAAAAACACAAACTTACCACCAACAGCCCACAAACCAAAAGCAGAAACTCCTCTAACGTGTGTATCCCCTCAGCTGTTTGAACAAAAGTGTGTGAATTACATTTTAATGCTCATTAAGAGTTTTGCCAGCTTCAAGTCTGTGGCATCTTTTTAGATTAAATATTATTTGCTCGTTTAATTAAAACACTACTCTGTACTCTGAATTTTTTGTAACTAGAAATCATTAGGAAATAAGTTGGCTTTTCTCTGCTTCCTGGATGTTACAGTGCTCATGGTTTTCTCCTCAGGTTTCTCTTGCATCCTCTTGGCTCTCTTTGAAGTGGGTGTAATGGTTTTAATGTTGACCCAAACTGAATTGGTTACAGGAGATAAGAAAAACATTTTAATATAAATTGTGCATAGACAGAGATGATAAAGACAGTTTCAGGCATATAGAAAAGGCAGACAAGGAAACTGAAATCAAGCAATTTCTGCATGAGCTTGGTAGATGACTGATTTCACACGCTTTTCAGCAGAGGAATGTGGATGTTCATGAAAACTTGATCAAGAGCCATATCCAAAAGAGCATTTGCATATCTGAAATAGAGTGTACAAAGATTTTAAAGGCCTACATCCAAGATTGTCATCCAAAACTGCCTTTGTTCAGACACACTCAAGCCTGGAAGCACTGCTGAACTTGGGGGGGAGAGGGAATTCTCTGTGAGAAGCTGCTGACCTGTCCCAGCCAGCTGTAGGGACTGTGTCCCATGGGGACATCTGTGCCTGGCCCTTGTCACACAGAACAGCTCCTAATTACTTCCAGAAGGGAAAATCACCAGAGAAATGACACAGTGAGTGTGCAGCTCCCCACCTGAACTGCAGCAGCCGCTGAGGAGGAGAGGAAATGTGGTTTTATATGATATCTTCTATGTATTAAAGCTCTAAGAGGCTTCACTTAGCAATTATTGATGAGCAGGAGCAAGGAAAGCAGGCTCCAGAAGCTGAGGGGTTTGAGTGAAACCAGCTCAAAGGAAGTAAGTGCTCCGTTGTGTGGGGAAGCAGCGGAGCGAGGAGGTTGTGTTCAATAAAACATTGGGTGCTGAGGATGGGAGGCATGGAATTAAAGCTCTGAAGGGTTCAGATTAGATGGGAATTAGCTGCTGTTAGGAGTGCAAGTTTTTAAAGTAATATAGAAACTGCCTGGTCACAGCTGACATAGTCTGAAAGTTGATTTTCAGCCTTATTAATCATCTCATTGGAGGTTTGGATGAGGACTAGGTGGGATGGAGCTGGGATTTGTGACTGATTGTGGGTTAATGGAAACAGCAAACCATGGTTTTTTGGTTTTTTGTTGTTTTTTTTTTTCTGGAAATAATGTAGCTTTTGCCAGGTTTTTGATCTTAAGGAAGCTCACAAATCATACAGATCCAAAGCCATCATTCATTTGGCTTTATCCCATACTGGGCATTCCTTGGAAGCAGGCAGCCCTGAATCCCAGAGACCCAAAGCATTCCAGTGTGCCTTTCCCCATGGAAAGTGGATTGCAATGCCTGATTTTCCACATGGCTTCTCCAGGCCATCCCAGGTGCTGTTTATTTGCAGCAGATGAAGGAGGAGGGTACTTGAACAGGTCAGTGTCATTCCAAGTTGGCTCCCACATTCCCATTTGTAGGAATTTCCCTGCAGTCAGGAGGAATTTTTCCCTGGGAGGGTGGACAGGCACTGGCACAGGGTGCCCAGAGAAGCTGTGGATACCCCTGGATCCCTGGAAGTGTCCAAGGCGAGGTTGGAAAATGGGTCTTGGAGCAACCCAAACCATTCCCAACCCAAACCGTTCCCAACCCAAACCGTTCCCAATCCAAACCGTTCCCAATCCAAACCGTTCCCAACCCAAACCGTTCCCAACCCAAACCGTTCCCAACCCAAACCGTTCCCAACCCAAACCATTCCCAACCCAAACCATTCTGTTTTTCTGTGAATCTCTTTGTTTTGTAGTTTCTCCTTGCAGTTACTAGCTCAGAAATTAACTCCCAAGATCTGGAAAGCTGAAGAGTACCCAGAGCACTCTTGCAGATTTGTTTTACCTGGATTTAAACCTCATTCCTTTGCCATGCAGCCAGCACAAAGCAAGCCCTCTCTGGGATGATCATTTAAGCAGGAAAACCCCAACAATTTTTTTAGGTTGGTTTGCACTGTCCGTGTAAAACCAAGGGATAAAGTTACTTGTGCATTTAAAAATGGGCCACTTTTGATTTTACTTTTTTTCATTTTTCTCTTCCATGCAATTCTTTTCTGATTGGTCAGGGAGGATAAAGCTTGGGTCTAGAAGAATATTTAGTATGCGGTCAATACTGCTGCTGAGCTTACTGTTCTTTTTTTCCTCAAAATTGAGAATTAAAATGAAGAAAAAACTTGCATGGCAAGCTTAAAAAGGCCAACCAGAGCTGTGTGTATTCCACGTGGCTGCATGTACTGGAGTTAGATGAGGCCTTGTCTGCCATCTCATAGCTCCTGACAGCACTGCAGATCTGTTTTTCAGTGGAAATTCTGAAAACTTGTGAAACCTCGCGTTTGTCCTTTTTTCTTTTTTTTTTTTTTCTGCCTCTGCTGCTAAGCCATTATTGTCTCATCTCTCACTAAACATACCATCCAATTTCAGAAGCAGAACTTCATATCCATTTTTCCGAGGAGGGATAGACAGTTTTGATTGCATTTTGTGTTATAAACAGCAAAGTGACTGCAGAAATGGCTGGACTTATTGCACTGCAAACCCCTCTGTGCTGAGGGCACTGTTTGCATGAAAAGTCTTCTCCGTGTAATGTGAAAGTTTCTACGAATGAGAACTGCACAGTAGTAGTAGTTAGGGCTTTATTACTTAGTTCTAATTTGTATTGATGGCCTAAAAAAAGTAGCATGCTTTGCAGTTCTATGAAAGAAAAGATTATAAATGGAGATTAATTATAATTTTGCTAGCTCAGTACTTGTAAAACTAAAGCAATTTATATTCTTTCTCTTAATGATCTCCATTCCTGATTGCAGTAATGTAATCTAATTGTGATTATGATAGTATCTGAATCATGTGGGCCTCTATGTGATTGGAACTACTCTTTGCATTAAAAAGTAATTTTGGAGTAATGATGAAAAGTTACTGTGGAAAATTGGCAAGTAATATATTTTACTCTGTATCTTAAGTTTCTGCTTTCATTTTTGATTATATCTTATAGCAAGGATAAGTATGATACTATATCAAGGATTTATTACATCAAAGACTTATCAATGATAACTCTGAGTATCAAGGATAAGCATGATATTATTGGAATAGCACAGATATGGTCGAGGCAAGAAATTGAGGTTTTAGATGCTGGGCTGGGGTTTGTGGAGAGGAAGGGTAGGTGGAGGAGGAGCCCTATCAGTATTCCTGGGAGATGAGTGTCTTCAGAGGGAAGTGCTGCCAGTATTTGGCTGACATAGCAATGTCAATGCTGATAAAAGTTAGGCACAATAAAGGTAGTCAGGTGGTTTTCTGAAGGCTTCTTTGAACTTTTAGGTCTTTGCTTGCAGATGAGAGAGGCCTTCAAGAGAGTCAGAACTTTGATGAGATGGCTTTTAATTACTCCTTTATTGACTGTGAGAAGGTGGAACCAGTGAGGGAATACTCACGTCTCTAAAGCCAGCGCAGGATTGCCTCCAGTTCCTTGTGGGCCTTATTGAATTGTCTTTCAGAAACTATTTGAATTAATTCAAGGGTTTGAGCCAAGGGTAATAAAGGGTGTTGAACTGGAGAGGTATGAAAGATCCAGTGATCTTGACATCATTTGATTTAAAGTATTTGTTGAGGAGCAAAAAGCAATGCAAGCCTTACGGCAGGCTGACTTTCAGGGAGTGCAGAGGAATTTTTATCAGGATTTTATTATAATGTATGGTAAATCTACTAAAGAAAATTGGAATATATTTCAGAAACAGTTGGAGGACATTTGAAATTCATCCTGGTTTAAGTCTAAAGAAGGATAAAGGTAACAATGCCCAATGTGGCTAAGTAGAGTTGTGTAGTAAAGAGTAAGATAAGCAGTAAGCACAAGGTGTTGGGGAAAAAAAAAAGCCAAATCTGGTAAGGTGGAGCAGTTGAAAGGCTACAGAAAATAAGCAGAAGCAAACTGAAAGGCTAATTAGAAAAGCAAAGAGAAAATGCTGAATGCTAACTGCAGAAAAAAAAAATAGTTGAGATAATAATATCCTGTGAATATACTCCAGCAAACTGAAAAGAAAAATAGATCCAAAAATCACCGTAGTGTGGACAAAGGCGTGGCGGATTTGTTCGGCAGGTTTTATTTCTGTGTGTGAATACACAGAGGCAGATGGGTGGATGGCTGGGCAGATGGAGAGCTGCTGAACAAAGGAGGAGTGTTCTTCCTCTCTGTGGCAGCACGTGCAGCCTCACCTGAGGAACACACAAACACGACAGATATCACAATATCCAGCTCAAAATCGTTTAACGTGGCCTGATTGGCAATAAGGGGTGCAAAAATAATCAGTCTGATATCCAAGAGTCAGTGAAACTTTGAAGAAAAGCAGAGCTGTGGGTAGCATTGCTTATGGCCATAGCCACAAAGTCCATCAGGGTAGCCCAGAACTCTGAAAGGAAAGTGTGAGCAGAAGGAAGCGTGGATACATTCCAGTGTGGCAAATGAATTTGTGGAGAAATTATAACTCTTAAAAAGTAAAACAATTGAATTTCTACCCTCCTCACTAACTCAATCAAAACAGAAACACTAATAATGTATTGTAATTAAGAAATATTTGGCTTCTGATTGGGATGGCGTGAATTATAACATTTGTGATGTCTCACCCTTCACATGAGACTGAAAAAGTTATAAAAGTTTTTAAAATGCCTCTCAGTTGCCCCATCTCTGTGTCAGAAAAGGGCTTAATCTGACATTGCAGCATACAAATATTAACTTAATTATGTAACTGATTGAGTCTCATATCACTTGCTCCTGGGACTGTATTTGGGCCAGGGTTGTGGCACCACCAGTGCCCTTCCTGACCTTAAATCTTTGAGGGGGAAGCACCAGAGGCCTCCTGGCACGGGGTGGGCTGCAGTTTAAATAAAAAATAAAAGACAAGCTGCAGATATTCCCCGTCCCTTTTCTCCTTCCAGAGGGAGTTCCAGCACTCCCCTCACGAGTTAAAAATATCCCAGCTCTCTCCTGACTTCTGTCTCAAACTTGTAATTACTGCTGGCTGCTGTTTGCTGCCGCTAAAGGTTTGCCCAGCAAAGGTTGGGGTAACCCTGCAGCTCGAGTTTGGCTGGAGATTACAGACACACACACAAGAGCTGTTTTCTGCAGAAAGTGTCCGATTCTTTGCAGAAATGAGTTTTTAGGAGGCAGGATCGCTGTGAATTCCCCCCGACGCAGTGATTTTTGCTCCCCCTGCTGTCACGACAGCAGCAGATTAACCAACCCTTTTTGCCCACTCAGACGTGTGTTGAGAATGTGGACGCACAGGATGCTTTTGTTAAAATAACAAACACTTGCAGCAAAAGGGAGGAGGGAACCGTGCAGTATTTAAATAAAAAGCCAGCCCAGGGAATATTCTACATTTAAGACCTGTGTGCTGAGCGAAAAGTTACAAGAATTGATCAACTTGAACGCTTATTTGCTTCTCTGAATGACTACTCCAAACAAGAGAGAGTAACTGAAAAAAAAAATAATAAAGGGTTACGTTGCTACAGCTCTTTGTGTCTGGGAATGCTTAAATCCAGGCTGTGGAATACCTTGGAAATCCTGCCCTGAAATTATTACTTAGAGTGTTCAGAGGTGTTGCTGCAACAAGATTTTTTTTTTTTCATTTCCAGGGATCAATCTGCTTTTTCCCCCAAATTAATTTATATACCTGGTTCTGAAATGCTCATGGAGATGCCTGTGAGGCTGTGGGGTGGCCCCAGTGTGGGAGGTGCAGCCTCTGACCCACCTGCCCACCAGGAACGAAATTTTTGGGAGTTGAAGCCTCTCTCTGCAAAGGGATTTTCATTTCCTGCAGTTAGCAGTCCTGCCTTTTGCTGCAACCACCTGTGTCAATTAAAGAACGGTGTATGCACTAAATATATAGATATTAATGATCTAAAATTGTATTATATATAGGTAGTATATTAGTTGTTATATATTGTTATCTACTGTATAAATATTAATAGTATAATGTATATATATACACAGTACACAATATATTCCATGTATCATATCCATATTATATTTAGTATTTGTATATTGTATATACAATGATATGTAGTATATACAGATACTATATAGAAAATTTAGTGTACATATACACAAGAAATAGTGTATATACTATAACATATATTATTATAAACATAGAATAAGTATATATGTATATATACTTATTATATACACATTATGTAGATGCATACTGTATATAGATGCATACTATATATAATATAGCATATATACACATACATATAAACTATATAGGTATATATATTATAAATATAGAATATATATACATTCTATATGTAAAATATAGTGTATAGTATATGTGATGTATACATATAGTAAAGTAGATATGGTTTATAAATTTACATACTAATATATATTAATATATGCTATTATAGAGGTATATATGAAAACAGAAATTGAGTAGATATTACATGTTTTTATACTTCTATATAAAAGAGGTATAAAACCTCTATTATATGTTTTTATACCTCTGTTTTATATTTTTTCTATCTATCTATCGATCTATCTATTTTTATATCTATCTGCATATATCTACACATTTATTTCTTTTTCAGCTGAAAATCTTTATTCTCTTTGCATCCCAATTTCCCTGACTACCTGCCCACTGATTTTTGAGGTTTTTGGGACGTTGCCATGAAGTATTTGCCCAGTGCCGAGCATTCCCAGGGCGTGGGGGACACAATCCCATTGTCCCAAGTGACCACCTGGTGCTGGGCCCCAGCCAGGAGCATTCCTGCTTCCAAGGGGTGTCCCAGCCAGGCTGTGTTTCCCAAATAAAAGGAGAAGTGAGGTTCTGGGCAGGAGGCAGGAAGGTTTTTCTGTCGGGGGAAGTGTCCTGCTGGACACTGAGCGCTTTGTGCGGGCCTGGGGCCGGCTGTCTGCCCGCTCCCTTAAGGGAACTTGACAGATCTTAAAAAAAAATCAATTTTAAGCTCACATGCCCCAGTGGGTGCCAAAGCCACTTCAGAGAGGCTGAGAGATGGCTGAGTCGACAGGATTTGACTTCCCGAGGTAGAAAGGTGACAAACTCCATCATGAGAAAGGGGCAGCTCGGGGCCTCCAAGGCCGAACCTGCTCCCAGGATCCGGGGCCCGGCGCCGTATTGAACCTATTTATCTCTTTCATGGGCCCAAGGTACCACGGGGAAAGAAAAGTTGTTCAAAAAAACGCTGGCAGAATTCAAGGGTGTAAATGATGAATTACTTTTCATCAGCTGAAAGGAAACATACTCCGGAACAATACTGAAAGGGAGCAGGAGCATCTGACCTCCTGCTTCAGAGCAGCCAATATCTTCATTCAAGAAGACAACCATGAAATTACACAGAAAATGGGATTGTCATGAACAGCCCCTTGAAATCTCAGTATACAGTCATTACTGCATGGGAAAAAGCCTTCATCCACACATCATAACTTGTAACAGACAAGGGAGGGAAAAAAAAAAACCCACCCTGAAAACCGGCCTTGGAGTTACCAGTAGGAATGTAGAAAATATTTGTTGATTCAAACTTTTCCCCTCTAGTCTCCCAAATCACTGTAAACAGACATAACAATGTCCTAACCCCGGTGTAAGCCCGGCTTTCTGGCCACAGGCAGCTCGTTGGAGCTGTTTTGTAAATCAGAGGAAAGGAAGAGAGAGGGAAAGCCAGCCTATCACTTTATTTATATTATCTGTCCTTGGTGATTGATTTATCATTTAAGTGCTTTGAGAAGAGAGTCCAGAAACCGTTGTCCAATTAGTGCTGCCCTCTGAAACCACGCACTATAAATATTCGTAATTATCAGAATAGCAAAACAATCTTCATCAGAGCTCCACTGTCAGGGTAACAACTGATTTTCTGGGTTTGCCTAGCAAAGTTTATATTTATCCAAATTAGGCAGAGAATAAAAAGCAAACAAGAGGCTGTTGCTTTATATGAGAATGAAACCAATCCCAGAGAATGAGCAGCCAGGAATATGGGGATAAAAATAACACATTTAACTGTTTATTTCTTGATTCTTGCAGATTTCTACATTGATTTTAATTAAGCTAGCCCTGGGCTAGTGGGCACGGAGAGGGGTGGGTTTTTTTATTCCTCTTTTATTTTTTTAATTCCTCATTAGGCTGTTTTTTCCTTGGCTCTTGTGGCTTTAATGACTAGTCCCATTAAATAGGTCAATGGGCTGCTTTTATTTCAAGTTTTATATAGACTCATATTCCACTGAATCTTAAACGCGGAACACCCAAAGCCTTTCCAGGCAAATTCCTGCATTCCTGCAGATAGAGATGCATTTCTTTCTCTTTTCCCTTCCCTCCACAGCAGCTGACCTTTCACTGTGGTGCAGCTGGGGAAAGATCTGGAACATTGGTACCATTCTGGGCCAGCCAGGTGCAAAAATAACTCCCAGGTAAGTGCTGGGCTGAGGTTTGGAGTCTGAGGAGGAGGAGTGGGAGCCACCTGGATTCCCTTCCATCACCTTCCATGACCTTTCCCTCTTTCCCACCATGGGCTGGACCAGGGAATGATGGATGAAGCCAACCTGAAGAGTGCAGGGGGCTGCCTGGAACAAGGGTGGTGCACAAAAAGGACATCAGGGACATCACCCAGGGACAAATCTCCTCTCCTGTGGGCCTGGACCAGCCCTTTGCAGGGCTCAGACCAAAGCAAAGAGAGATATGAAAAGGAAATTGCCTTGTGAGAGGGTCAGAAAGACTTTTACCTGGGAAAAAGAACAAGTCTTGAGGTCTGAGAGTGAGGAGAGAGAAAATCTTCTGAATCAATAATTTCTTTATTCATTTTCAGGAGTGAAAATGTTTTTTTTTAAATGACTTTGCCAGATGTCAGTCTAGAACAAGAATTGATGCTCCAGCATTGCCCATGAGATGCTCCCAGCTCTATTTCTGTGTTTCCTGTGTTATTCTGTAACGCTACAACATGACTTTCTGTGTGTAGGTGTTTTGGAAACATGTCTAGGAAGCTACTGCTCTTCTGGCCCGAGGTCTCCATGGAATTCCTCCTTCTGAGACACGAGGCTGGTGCCATGGGTTTCTCTGCAGCAGAGCAGGGTTTCTCTTCTTGAAAATGTTTCACACACAAGAGAGAATCAACATTGTTGATGTCCTTAAACGCTCCCAGCCTGCCTGAGCTGCTGCACCACGACCATATTAATCCAAAAAATGTCCTGTACTGGGAATTATAACTCTTCATCTTCTCCCAGGTTTTTATCAGGCCCTTGAAATGCATTTTTTCATGCAGTCTTTTAGCAAAGTAGCCCATTCTTGCACCAAATTTACAGCACAAAATAGCAAATGTCACTAATGTGCCAGACAAAAACCTGGCAGAAAGGTGCCTGGGAAAATTTGTGGCCCTCATTGGTTGCCACAGGTAGAAACACAGCTCTGGTGCAGCAAATTAGGTGATTATTAGCTACTTAAATATTCAAATTCAGACAGCCCTTCAGACACAATTTAAACCATTATTTTGAGTGCAAACTGGGCTAAAAATAATTGGATTCTCAGCTCATACCTCCAAAGCTAGTACCCAGGGCTTCTAAATGGAGAATGAATCAGCCCATTTGGAGTTGTGAGTCCCAGGCTGGAGGTGGCTGTGTCTCTGCTGCCCCTGAAAGGAGCCTGTTCAGACTTTCCTCCCCAATCTTGAGGCTTCCTCCCCAGCCCAGTGCCTCAAGCAAGGGGAGATGGATCTTATCATCAGGCTGCAATTTGTAGAGTAATTAGGACCTTGACTGTGACAACCTTTAGCCTGTCAGCAGTTGTGGTTTAGCTCGTAGTTAAAACGACACTGGAAACTCTATTGCAGCTACTCTAAATATGTCCATATTTTAACTAGATGAGGTGATATGTGGGTTTGCAGTGATTTGTTTGGATATACAGGGGAGTGTCAAAGGACTCTTTAAGCTGGGACTGAATCCATTTGATTGTCTGAAAGGTGATTTTGATTGCCTTTTCCTCCTGTAGAGCCGGATGGTGATGAGAGCAGCTGCCCTGCAATGGGAAAGCAGGGAATCCCCAAAGTACAACCAAAGAGTGGGTACAAACCTGTCACATGCTCTATTCCACATCAAAAGATGCCTTTTATTCAGATTTAACAAATTAGGCAGGTAGAGCTAATCTAGCAATTTGACCACTGAGCAATTTTTAATGCTCCAACAAACTGACCTCAAGCTACACAAAGGCTGTGCAGCCGAAATTTAAACTCCTTTTGTACACATAGATTTTTTTTCTATCCCGCCTACATTTCAGCACACTTTTAAGGAGTTGTCATTATCCTAATTATAATTAAGCCACTTGAAATAAATTCAGAGATAGTAAACAGTGTAAAAATATCTAAATAGGGGAGCTGGTCCATTGATTTTATGGCTAAGTTATCACCTCATGTATAAATGCTACAATTGATAAACAATACCTTTAATTCAGCAGTCAAAATGATGCTATTAACTTGGAAAACAGATGAAAAAAAATGCTAATGTGAATACCTCTGTTTCTAAGCAGAGTGACAAGAATCGCTGCTCCATATGAGCCAATCCAATTGGATTTGAACTTTTGGCACACAAATCAGCAGTGGAGAGGAGGAATTTTCTCCTTGTTGGTAATGCTGGGTTGTTCCTCCTGGAGCAGGGAGCTTTCTATTGAAATCACAATATCTAAAGTATTAACACCAGAGGCAATTAATGGGATTTCCAAGAGTGTCTGGGCCCTGGATGCCAGTCGAGTTTCTAGGTGATTTTTAAATGATGTCTAGAACCCATCTGCATCCTTTGGCACCCACAGCCCTTCAAACTGTCGGGCTTAGATGTCTGCCTTGATTTGTGATGGATCTAGTCTGGAGCAAAACTAATTGTGACTGACAGCACAAAAAGACAGGTGCAGAACTGAAGCCCAGGTCTAAAGCCTTGGGCTCGTGGAGCTGATGGACTTTTAGTGTATTTTTAATGTTTCACTTTCACTGGCTCCTTAATTAAATAAAAATATTTTCGATAGAGCAGCAGAAATTAACTTCTTTGACTGATATGAATCCTGTTTACTCTCCAACTCTGAACTCAGCAGGTTAAGTAATTGGGAGACAGAAAAGTTCCTATATTTCTATTTCCAGCTGGTGGTACACAAAAGGCAGGAAGTTATCTCATTAATGGGGCACCAGCTTTATGCAAATTATAGTAACAAAAAGGCTTCCCTTCATACTTTTCATAAATTACCTAATAAAGTAGGAATAAATGGCCATATTCAAGAGCCTTTGTTGTATTTTTAGCACAAGACTCTTTCTGTTACTGCAAATATGACTAAATGCGCCTTGTTCAAAAGGGGTGTTTATGAAATAAGGCCACTCAAAAGCTTTTATTCCTTAACAGCCTTCAGTTACTTTTATGGCACAAAATTAACATAATTAGTCACAGAGAATAGATGACATAAGCAGCGTGCCATGCACAAAAGGGGAAACCAGTATCTAAGGAAGGTATTTTGAGAGATCAAAAATTTTCAAAGTGCTCAATACTAGAAGGTCCTTTTTATTTGTGCACAGCCTTAAGATACTTTCTTACTCCGTGAAATTCCCATAATGAGATGCAGCAGACAGATGACATTAGCGATGAGCCATTAGAAAGAGGTCAGTTTCCTCTGAAAGATAGTCACTGTTCCTGCTCGTCATTAATTTGCAGCTTCAAAGCAGCCAGCATATGATAGTCTGGCATGTTAAGCAAGTTGCAGTTATCTTTAAATAACCATTTTTTTCCAGTTATTAGAAGCTAAAGTTTTTAAACTTCTGACTGAAAGCAAAATTAAAGCACGCAGCAGTGTAAAAAGGCTACGGAGAGATTAGAAAAAGGAAATCAAATGTGTTTTAGAAATGAAGTTAGCTTTTCCCCAGGGAAAGGCTGCCTTAACTTTTAGTCCGAGAATTTGGGGGTTGCATATCGACCTCAGAGACTTGATTGCTTGCTGGTAGAGGAGAGAAACTCACTATTTTCAGCTGTTATCTCCTTGTTGGTTAACACGGCCCGATGTAAAGGGCAGAAATGCACAACTATGGAAATAACATTTACCAGAAGCAAAGATACCCGAGGTTCTTGAGCAAGGTCGGGGAAGATAAATGTGCCTGCTGTGCTTGTGGTTTGGTGGGAGCTTTGGTTACACCTCTGCTTTGGCAGTGAGGTATATTTGGATGCTAGGAGAAGCTCAGGAGGCTCAGATCATGTCTTTTCCTTGAGTCTTTAAGTGCAGTGCAACAGGTAGGAGGCAACTCCAACATGTGGCGTGGAAATCTTGGTGCAAAAAGTCTTGTCAGATCTCTGAATCCTGTCCCATGTCCCAATGGGCACTAAGAAACCCTCCTGTTTAGGTGAATTACCTGATCATGTTGAGGCATAAGCCCACTGAATTAAATTCTAATTTATAATAATGTTCACAGGGCCAATTCGTACTTCTGATTTCCTCAAACTGGTGCTGACTCTAGTAACTCTGGCACGGCATGAACCCACTGGCAGTGCTCTCCTCTATTCAGCATTGTCCAGGCAGCAGGACCAATTCTTGGCTTGAAGAATCAGCCAGGATTGCTTAAACCAGAATCCTTCTGAGGCTTCACCCCTGACAGACTCAGCACTAAGCATGAAGACCAGAAATTAAATGTATTGTTGGTAGCTCAGACTTCAAATCCCTGAGTTTTGTCATTTTCAAGACATGTGTCTACCATTATCAATGATTTCTATCAATACTAGTCTACCAAAAGCGATTTTGGAAGATGGATACCAAGGGGATGTAGTGCAGATTAAAGCTGAAAGCTTCAAGTTATTCCCTGAGATTCCTGTAGTGAAAGGAAGCCAATGGTAAGGAAAGGAATACAGGAGAAGGAGATGCTGGTAATTTCTGTATGCCACATTCCAGAATGGATTATATCTGCTTTAACTAATAAGAATCTATAGAACAGGACGAGAGAATTATGAATTAGATGTTCTTGTTAAGGTCTAGTTCAGTTTTAATTAAAACACGAGCAATATATATGTGCATTTGTGCACACAAATTCTGGGTTATGCATCACACACACACACAAACCAATATATAAAATACAGACACCCTTGTTCATTATACCTAAAGTTTTGCTTTAAACACAGAGCTTTATACATTGTTTTAAACACATTTTTAACACATGTTAATAATATTCATGCTGGTGCTTTGAAAAATCTGCGAGATGTGGTTAATGAAGAGAAACTGCAGCATAAATTGCATGTAAAATATGCAATCCACAACAACATATTTTTTCTCAAGCTGCAGTTTTTTTACATTAAACATCTTTTAGCTTGTTTAAATTTATTCCCTATTGTTTATAAAGAGCATCATCAGCCACCACTGCTTGAAACAACTGCAAGTAGTAAACCAGGCAATCTCCTTACTTTAATAAGATTCTTTGGTTAAAAATAGATTTTAAGTCCATCTCACATTAAAGGGTGTAAATCCTAATGAAATTGCACAAAATGTTTCCATTTTCAAGGGATGTTTTCCATACAGAAAAATGCTTATTTTTTTTATTTTCCCTGAAATTTCACCAAATAAAATAGCCAGAAGTTTTTGGTTTTTTGTTGTTTGTATTTTTATTCCTTTTGTATTTTACCCCAGACTCTTCTTTTATACAGAAAACAATTCTAATTCCCTTTCTTCTATTTTTTCCCTTGAAATTCTGATTTTCTATATATTTATCATTCCCACTCTTCTCTTTTAGTTTGTCTCCAATTTGCCCACATCCCACATCTTTTTTGACCTGGGTATTTCATGACTGTTTATAGCACTATGGTTGGATCAGGTATTATCAAGACCAAGGAATGCAGAACAATATTCCACATTATTTCCAGTTGTATCCACAGGCTTCCTGAGGTTTTTTGCATCCTTTTTCTACAGTATCATAACATTTAGGATTCTTATTTTTGGAACTGTCCCACAGTGCTGTTGCCTTACCAGAACATCCCCAGTTCTGCATTTAACACCCTGGTAATTCCTAACTAACCATAAAAGGTGTATTTTTCCTTCTTTAATTAAATGAGAATTTTAAGACTTTTCTCCAATTTGACATGACCTTTTGAATTTTAATAATACAATTTAATGTTCTGCTGTGTCCAGCCCTGGGTTCCTCAGCACAGGAAAGACATGGATCTGCTGGAGAGAGTTCCAAGGAGGAACAAGGAGGTGATTTCCTCTGCTGAGGAAAAGCTGAGAGGGATAAATGGGATATTGGGAGGAGCTCTTCCCTTTGAGGGCACAAATCACCCAGAGCAGCTGGGGCTCTCCTGTATCCCTGGCAGTGCCCAAGGCCAGGCTGGACAGGGCTGGGAGCAGCCTGGGACAGTGGGAGGTGTCCCTGTTGATTGTAGATGACCTTTAGGCCCTTTCTAACCCACACCATCTGGGGGTTCCATGTGCTGGAATTCCACTCTGCTTGGAGAGTGGGTGAGGAGTTTTCAATTTCAGTTTTTACTCTTGGTGTCCAGAAATCTGTTCAGTCCTTCTCATGCACGAGAGATGAGACAGTACTCGGAAATCAATCCAGGCTTTTACAGCTTAAAAGATTAGCCTACCACAAGGAATTGTTTTCCTTTATTACTGTTGTTTTTATTAACAAAATTGCTGTCCATTCCAAAACTGTAATTTATATCAGAATCCTCTTGTGGTAAAACCTCGAAAAACACACATGAAGACAGGAAACCTGAGTCAAAAGATTTGGTGAAAAACTAGACACAATATTGAACATGACAAGGAATGAGTGGTGACTTAGATTTGTAGATCATCCAGTCAGTCATGTTATATTCATATCATGTGTCAAGATTTCTATTCATTTTAACAGGTCTCAATTATTTAAAGATATGGGCCAATAAATGAGTACATCTCTCAAGGAAGCTGATTTCTTAGTGCTACCATGGAAGTCACAGATATGGAAAAATGGGAAAAATGGCCTTGGAGACTGGATGTGATGTAAGTATGGATGAGCTGAGGAGTGGCAGGGAGGGGGCAGATGTCACATGGAGGAACCTCTTTATTTTCCATTGCTGAAGGAACAATGGAAAATAAAGAGGGAGAGGTGAAATACTCTGAAGGTAAAGCTGGAAAAGGGTGTAAGGACAGGCAGAAAGGGATGGTCAGCACCCAGGGATTATGCAGGTAACCCAGAAAAGGAGAAAAAGGAAATCCCACGGGTGAGAGTGTCACTGAAAATTTCATTGAATTGACCTGGAAGCCTGAAAATATAAATTGCTAGAGAAGTATAAGCAACTTTATTTCTGTTGGTTTTAGCTCATAAAATTGTTCATTTTCATGTCTCAGTTAAAACAAGCCATGGATTTTCCAAATCCATATCAAATTTATGTTTCACCCAAACACCTCAGAGTTGGTGAAAGTGCAGATGCTGAATGAAATAATTTTGAGTTGAGGCCTCTCCAGGCTGAAAGTTGACTGTGGTTTTACATTACTGCTTTCAATGATCCCCTCTTTGAAGTTGTGCTTGCTTTTCCTTTCAGGTGTGAATTTCACAGTATTAACATCACTCAGAGGAGCAACAAACTGCACCACCTTACTCAGCCACAGACTTTTTGCTTCTGCAAACTGATCTCTTGTGGCATTTGCTATTTCACTTGCTCATTTACTTGGAATCTTTAAAATTTCTTGGGACATCCCTGAATCTTGTAGCTATTAGCATAGAACCATGGAATGATTTTGGATGGAAGAAACCTTAAAACTTATGCCATACCAAGCCCCTGCCATGGGCAGGAACACCTTCCACTATCCCAGGGTGATCCAACCTGGCCTTGGACACTTCCCGGGATCCAGGGGCAGCCACAGCTTCTCTGGGCACCCTTACCACCTTCACAGGGTAAAATTTCATCCTAATATCCAGTCTAAACCTACTCTTTGTCAGTGTGAAGCCATTCCCCCTTTCCTGTCCCTCCAACCCCTTGTAAATTGTCTCTCCCCACCTTTCTTGCAGGCTCCCTTCAGGTCCTGGAAGGCCACAATGAGCTCACCCCAAAGCTTCTCCTCTCCAGGTGAACAATCCCAGCTCTCCCAGTCTTCCCTCCCAGCAGAGCTGTTCCATCCCCTGGTGCCTCCTCTGGATGTTCCAGCAGCTCCAGGTTCCTCCTGTGCTGGGGAAGCCCAGAGCTGGATTTCTGCTCAGCTCCACATCCAGCAAGGCGATTTCTCGCCCTCCAAAGATGGAGATACAGCTGATTTTAAGGTTGCAGTCAGACTTAGGCTCTACACCTTCCTCAGGTTCATATCTGAGAGCTGTTTTGGCCCTTTTTTACTATTTTTATAGAGTTGTAGAATATAATGTCAGCTTCCAAATTATTGCTTTGTGAAGGAAAGAGAATTAGTCTTATTTTTTCATCTCAATTACAGAAGGGAAAGAGTGTTAAAAGCCACAATTCATAAATAGGTGGAAAAAATGGTTCCTAAGTGTCCCAGCTTTGGGCTTTAGCTCAGTAAAGCACACGCCCAGCTGTGAGCATGTTTATGTTTTAATGGGCCTTGGCATCAACCACAACCCGAGCAGGTCAGAATTCCATGTTTCCCCCACTCATGGTCGGAGTTTGGTGCTACAGCAGAAAACAAAGGAATTGGAAGAAGAATCCTATTAATTCCGGCTGCTCTAATGCAAAACCGGGTTTCATTTTTAGACTTCTATTTTCTACTTTAATTATATAAATCTGAACATACTTTCGAGATTATGAAATAAGAGCTGGGAAGCCAGTTATTTTTCATCATTTATTTTTAAAGCAAATTTATCTTTGAATTGTCATCTGTTAAAATTCCTGAGAAGCAGACCACAAATGAGTACAATATGAACATGATTTTCCATGCCAGCCCAATTCGAGTAAAAGATGTAAAGATCTTTTTTTTTTTTTTTTCTAGGTTTTCCTTTGAACACTTCAGCTGAACACAAAGTGTGACCAGTTCCACCTCAGCAAGCCTTGGGTCCCTTTCCAAGTTTACAGTGTGTATGTGCACACTTGCACACGTACATACAAATAATACCAAGCTAAGCCATGTATTGGCAACATCAACTCAATTAAATCTTCAGTTTAATGGATTCTGAAACCTTGAAATGTTCTGCAAAAGGGAGAAGCAATGGGAAAGAGCTAAAAAATGCTGTCTTGGAAGTCACACAGAGGAGGATCCTGAGTGCTTCCTTTCCTTTGGATGGAATAGTCTAACATGAAATGTCTTGATAAGAAAAATTGAAATTCTGTTTCATGTTTTGGATTTCTAAGAATGTTGGATTTCTGGTAATTTCCGGGTGCTTTGCTTTGTGCCTACAGGATCCTTTTCTGTCTGAAAGCCCTCCAAGCTGTTTTTTGAAATTCTCTCAAGTTCTGGCCATCAACATGTCACGTATCAGGTCCAGATTGTCCTATGTGGACAAGTCCTTTCTTCTGCAGGTGCTGAAAACTGAAAAGTTGGGAAATTCCATCCTCAAAAGTGGTTCCTTATCTAGAAACTTGATGGACACTTTGGTTAAGAATGGAAATGTTTGTCTTCATGAGTTGTTCTCTTTATTCTGCTGAAGAGCTTTGGAGCCAACCTCTTTTAGCCAAGGTTTATCATGTCCAGGCTTTGGTTATGAACACAACCATGAGGCTCTTTTCCTACACAGATTGTCAATAATATCTGTGTAAAATATCTATTTTTAATAATCCTTTTTGCGTTAAAAAGGCAAACCTAGAAGTATCTCACCTGGTCAAGGATCCTCAAATGCAAAATCAGTTATCCTTGAATTTTGCTCTGCCCAGGCAAAAGGTTTCCTCATCTTTGGATCTGCTTTAACCAAATTCTGTGAAATAATATGATATTTCTAGTCAAGTGTGTCTACTCCAAGGATACTTTTATTCTTTTCAGGCCATTTAAAGTGCTTTTTCTTTCTCTCTGACAGAAAAAGAATGATTGTAACTATGAAGTATATCCTCATTCTTCCTTTGTTACTTGCAAATCTGGCATCTCAGCTATGCCAAAAATGATTCCTTTTGGGGCTTTGGTGAAGGATTCTGACTGTGATAGAAAGAGGAAGGAATATAAGCAAAACAAACATTTATCACTCTGCAATTTGCATACCATGCTTAGCTCAGCTATGATTTAAACCAGCACATAAAGCCCCAAAATTGGGCTTTGAACAGCAAAGTTGAGCTTAACTGCAGAAATGCTGTAAGCATTCTTAGGATATATTGGAACAAAAGGACTTAACATTCATTCTTGGCTCCTCTTTCAAATTTATTGACTTCTTGGTATATTTTTGCATGAACTCTGATGGACTGAGCCATCCATATCTATCTCCAAAGGTTTACAGTGACAGCTTAGTGCTTTGAAAAGGTTTCAGTGTTTATTTAGTTGCTTTTATTGGGCTCTGGATTCTCTGCTGCAAAGTGTCTTCCCTTGAAGCCAGAATCCACATTTTCAGGTCTCCATCTTACCAACCTTTTGGGACAAAGTAAAGTTCCTGAAAGCTTAAGCCCAATATGCTGCAGCACAACTATGAATTGAATAGGGAAAGGAAATTGGAAGGAGCAACTGAAGATATTTTACTCTTATGAATTAGTACACAAATACAGATTTATAGCCTGCATGTGTGTTTTGTTTTGGCTGATGGCTGTAACTAAGGACACCTGTAAGCCAGGGGAAAAGGGAGAGAATGAAAACTAAAGGGAGGGAAAATGTAATGATATGCAGCATTTCAGAGCTGATTTGGAGTCCATTATGTGAGCCTTAAAAACTTGTTTTTCTTCTCCTGGAAAACCTGTACCATTTAGCTGGTGTGCCTTAGTGTAAAGTATGAAATATAGTGATTTTTTAAAAGATTCTTACAGCGTTTCCAAAGGAAATGTTGAGCTAAGTGTAGAATTTGTGGGATCAGTTAGCTTATAAATAATGATCCTTTATGCTGGCATTGGGAAATCCATGTTCCCACAGCTAGTTCAATAAAGCAATTAATATCAATGAATGCTGAAGAAAGCAAATCTCCGTTCACTTTTGTCTGGATTAGTTAACATGAGAAAAATCCCATCCCTCTCCTGGAGTATTTAACCTTCTCCTAGGAAGACATGCTAATGAAAGGTAAATAAAATGTGCTGCTTGACATGTGTTTGCCATTCCTCCCTGTTCCTCATGTCACACACTTTCCCTCTTACAAGACAATCCACATTTTTTTCCTCTGGAAATCTTCACTGCAGTTATTTTGTTTCATGCATCCCTCTGTGCCAAACCTGTCTTGTCATTCTCCCTCGGTGTTCCTGCTGGTGTTTCTGGGCTATTCCTGCTCAGCTGAATTTCATTAAGGAGGGACTTCACCTCCAGAACTCACAGATAATGTGTCTCAAGCACACTCGGAGCTGAAATCCGCCACGTAGAGAATTCCTGATTTACTTGGCACCGCCTTCAATCCAGGGGCAAGTGCTTCTCTTCATTCAGGGCATATTTCTGTAGCCTACATAAAATTGTCCACTAAAGGAGAAGGAAGGCCTGTCGAGGGAATGGGTGTGGTTTCACTGACCTCATCCCACAGCCACGAATTTGTGCGTTTGGGCTTTGGAGATCAAAATTTTTGATAAAGCAGAGTCGTAAAACCGCCCTGAACTTTCCCTGTGTTTGGCTCCGTTATCTGAGATTTCACACACATGCAGTAAAAAAAAAAAAGCTTAAAAGATTTTTATCTCAGAGCAGCCAAGAAGTGTGGTAATAAGGTAAAGGTTGAGAAGCATTGTTGGCATAAGAAATCCCCTCCTTCCCCTGGATTTATAACACACCCAGTTTAGTAAGAACTGGCGCTGCCGAGCATTTTCTGACAGTGTTGGGATAATATATTGCAAAAGGCAGAGTGGCCAAGTCTCACACCTGAGGAGTAAGACACACTTCATCCTGCCCATGGAGAAACCTAAATCGAACCTCAACGTTACTACAATGCAATTACTCCTCTCCTAGGAGCTCCAACTGCTCAGGGTTGATGTGTAAAACTTGTGATTTTGCTATACTGGAAGAGTTTATTAACCCCTTAAGTATTGGTATGGCCTCTGCTTTTGGAGGGCTAGGCTTTTAAACTTTACTAGATGAGTTTCAAAGGGAAGCAATAGAGTGTGATGCCATGGGTGTGAGACCAAAGCAGCTTTGCAATGGAGTTTAATTTTTTAAAAAGTAAATAAAACAATATGTGGAGCTGTGGATTGCTTTTCCCGTCATCAGCGAGTGCTGTGAGACCTCCCTCACGCTTCAGTAAGGAATTTTGTTTAATGATGAAATAGACTTTCCACATTTGGGAGATTCTGTGGAAGGCTGGGGTTACTCTTTTGCAGAATCACAGAATGATTAAGGTTGGGAAAGACCTTTAAGATCATCAAGTCCAAACTGTGACAGATCCCCAGCAGAGCAACGAGTGCCACGTCCAGTCATTCCTTCCAGGGATGGGGACTCCACCACATTTTCCATTTTGCATTCCTCTTTCCATATGTGAAACTCTGTATCTTGCCACAATCACTTCTCCTTTCTCCTTGCTGTTATTAATAAAACCCCCCTATTTTTATAAAAAATCCTATGCTGAAGTTACACAAATAGAAGGAAAATTTTGGTGTGAGGTGTGGCAGAGTCTCACAAGAAAGGAGCATGGAGTATGAATATGCAATGCTACTACTTTTGCATGCTGCCTTTTTCTGCACATATACTCTTTCAAGAGATCATATTTCACTCCACACATATTCCAGAATCTCTCTCTCTAGTTCTTATCATGACTTTAATAGTTCATTTCCATTCCATACTCTGCGTTGTGTTACTTTTCTCATGTAGCCCGTTTGATACCTCTAGTGAAACCAGAAGAGAAAAAACAGAGACACTGAGCTCAAGCCTCTTATTCCATTTATTATTATGACTGTGGGAAGTTTAACCCCAAAAAGAGAATTTTATCAGGAGTTAAGAAATAGAAGCAGACATAATAAGGCAAGAGTTAAACTGAAAAGCTGATAGCTGCTCTTGTAGTTTTGGGGTACCATTCACATGAAGACTGATACAGCTGCTCAATAATTTTATTCTTCTATTTATAAAATTGGTGGGTTTTTTGTTTGTTTGATTTTTAGGTGTTTTTTTTTTGTTGTTGTTTTTTACAATATTAGTATTGCAGAATAGGGAACACAAGATTCAAATCCCCACAATATTTGCTTGTGATTTGGTCAAACCCCATAAAAATTTCAGTCTGTCATCATCAATAGGAATATTTCATTTCATATCAGTTGACAGTCATATGTGCTGGCTTATGGTGATCCTTTTACAGACCTGTAGCTGAAGTTCCTCAGCCTTCCCTTTCCTGGGAAAAGCTAAATTTTGATGTTGGGTTGTAACTTTTTATGATGATCAGCCCAGCAGAGTTATTTTATTGTAGAATGGAGGTTCTGTTATTTTAGGGCAACTTAGTGGTGTCTGACATGTCGGTCTACAGGAAAAAGCTGAGCCATGAAACTGCCATCAGATTTTCAGTGATTTTCTCCTGACAGGGAGAGGTTTAACGTGGCCTCTCCTTTCCTGCTGAACAGAGAATCAAACACATTCTTCTCTCATGGACATGGGCATGGTGTGTCCTCTCTGGCCAGGAAAGAGCACCCATCTTGGACAGGTAACTCTAAGTGGTCCCTAAGAGCTCAGCTGAGGTTTCATTTAGAAACTGGATGATTATTTGCATCTTTTGAGCCACAGCTGACAGCACTGATGATTTAGGGCATGCAAAAATGCTCCAAGTGCTGGAAAAGCCTTGAGGTTCTTTGTCAAACTGGGAGTAACCTCTTCAATACTGCACAGGACAGTGAAGGGTATGAATACAGCTCAGTTTGCCAGCTCTTGACTTGGGACAAAAAAGATTCTTATTTCTTTTAGCCAGCAGGCATTTGTATTTCCAAGCCTGCTGGAAATCAGGGAACAGGTTTGGCTGGAGTGCAGACAGAAACAAACACCATGCACCATTTTCTCCTTGCCCTGTGACAGCTCCTGCCTCATGGAACGAGTTTAATCTCAAGCAGAAATGAACAACAAAAAAAACTTTTAAAATTGCCTACTGTAAAAAAAGTATCCTGCTGCACTGCACATATTTTTAAAGATTCATTTATGCTGATTTCAGATAAATATGCGCCAGTAGAAGTAAAACAACCTCCTGCAGATAATACAGGTAGCCACAAACTTTGGCTGTCCTCTAATTCCCAAACACTTATCCCCACATACACTTCCTGTTCCCTGACTCTCATCAGCTGGAAAAGTCATTATCTGAAGGGAGAGCTTTGCATCTGTCAGCTGGGAAAGTGATTACTTAAATTGATAGCAATAGCAGTTGTTTTAGTTTGAAATGGCCATTTCAAACATTCATTTTTCTTTATTTTTTTTTGGGAGGAGGGGATGTTGCTACTGTTATTTGGTCATTTTATTGTTGTGAACATCAAATAATTAAACAACATGAACATCTCAGCTTCTTGCTGACACTTCTGGATGGGCAAACTTTGGAGATAAACTGGCCTGGACAAAATAGATGGGAATGACTTTTGAAGAGTGTTTGAATCTGAGCAATCACACCAATAACAGAAAGTGGATTTTTGCTGCCTTTATCTTCATGCCTCCTCTTTAAGTTATTTCTTCTCCATAATTTTTTATCCTGACATGTAAGTGGGAATCAAATACCATCCTGGGGACCCTCTCCTTGTCCTTTAGAGTCCTCCTCAGAGTCAAAATTGGTAAGAACTGGGATCACCCTAATTAAGTTGAGTTGATTGCAAATTGATATTTCTTTACAGGAATTGAAGCCACCTCCCCCCCCACGCCCAAATCATCTTTTCAGTTCTGTGAATTGCCTTTAATTGCTATGAAGGGCATCATAAATATCTGGTTCTTCCAAAAAGTTATTGGAAGTCTCAAAGTTTTCTTTAAAAATGTAGGCCAGCTCCAAAATGCTCAAAAGTGTGACTTCATTGAATGCTCTTAACATCCATATTTAGTTCCCAAATAAGTAGCCTAATTTTCCGTAACACTGTGCAATCAGTAAGTCTCATTGACCTCACTGAGTGTCTGCCTTCTCAGCAATTCCAAAAAAGAAAGCAATTTATTTAGAAGTCAAATATACTCAGAGAGTCTTCACTTGTTCATATTTTCTAAAGAATGTATCTTTTAAAAATGTATTGAACTTTCTGTGTTCATGTGTTCTTTGAGGGGCAGAGGCAGGATGAATACTTTTTATGTGTTTATCTTCAGACACTTTTATATTATTTTAGTCTAAAAGGATATTAATCTTTTATTAGATTTGAATAACATGAGAAGATTGAGATGTCTTGGGCTGTGTCAGAAATAAAAGAACAGTTGTGTCCTCTATCCTGTTGGCTTGGAAAATGCTTTATGTGGAAATTTCCACCCTCTTATTTCAAATGGTTTCAGAATTCAAATGATGGAGCAACCTGGCTTTGGACTCCAATGTTGTCTGAATGTCTGATCCTTTGAGTTTTGTTATTTTGACTCTTATCTCCCATATTTTTATAACCTGAATAACTTGTTGTCAGTTCATTATTGAATGAACCATTTATTATCCTGAGACCTGCTATACAAACACCGTTAACAATCCTGTTATTTATCCTGTGAAATATCGCAAACTGTTATGAGTATTTTATTAAACATGAGGCACCTCAATAAATCTCATGATGGATCTAATTCGTAACAAAAAATGAACCATGCAAAGTTCAGAATATATTCCTGTAATACTTTTTCCAGACAGGAGACCTGAATTTTAACTCCTCCTGGCAATCAGAGGACAGAGTTATCTGGAATTTAAACTTGTGTGCTAGGGTCTTTTGTTTCACTAATACTTGTCAAAATTCACACTTAATGAGTCCTCCCTCCCTCCTATATTTCTTGTTAAAGGTCTGTTTAAGGTTGTTTTTTTGGTTTTTGGTTTTGTTTTTTTTTTTTTTTTCTCCATTAGAACCATGGTGAATTTTCATTAAAGCAATAAAGAAAAGCTTTTCAAAAGTGAACTGCCCAGGCTCAGAGCCAGCACTGGTGGAACTTGTGAAAGATGATGGTGCAGCCTGAAAGATTGTCTGCCGTGGTGCTCATTTTACATTTCCAGTGTCTTCTTCTGTCTTCTGTCACATATCTCCCCAAGTTTCAACTGTTTCACTACGAAAAACATTCAAGAGCTTTAACATACACTGAACCAACCAGGGCTTCCCTTCCATTTTGGCTGATTTTTATTTTATGGTCTCTAGAAGGTTGTACACAATTACCCACTAAATGCTAAGACCTCTCTTTAGTTTTTCTCTGATTGTGTCTTTCTTACTGCAAGTATTTTTATGACAACAATTACCCACTAAATGCTAAGACCTCTCCTTAGTTTTTCTCTGATTGTGTCTTTGTTACTGCAAGTGTTATTATAACAACAGGAGTGGACAACTCTGATGTGCTGCTGTAAATTTCCCTAATGAGTCTCTTCTTCTACAGCCCTTCATCTTTCCCATATTTCCTTCTCATCCAAAGCATTCCAGGGCGATACCAAGCCAGGACACGTATGTTTGTGTCCTCTTTGCACAGATGAAAATGATTTCCTTCAGTGTGAGAGCTGGAAGAGCCAGGAAATATAGAATGTGAAAACACACAGCATCATGAAACACCTGCTTGTTTTACACCTTAGACTTTGCTGCAGAAACCAGTTTGTCAATCCTTCCTGCATTTGCTGCTTGTAAAACCTCCTTGTATGTTTGTAATTACTGTTTAAACTCATAGTTTTGTGTCATGGAAGAATCATTTTTGGGCAAGGAATTGGGGGTGGTGAGAGGAGCTCTTTTATAAAAGAATGTCTTCAGTGAGATTAAGTCAGGTGAGACAACATCATATCTGAGAGCCATTTATTGGGAAGGAAAAGGGAGCTTCCCTACAGCTGAGGAAGGGTAGAGAAGACAGAGAAGGAGGAAGGAAAATGCAAAAGGACACACGAGGCTCAGAGGGCAGTGGTGTCCAGCCCGGAGCCCGGCCAGAGGGGGAGTGAGGAGTGGCAATATAGAAAGGAAAAAACCCAAATGCCACATTGGTTAGAGCCAAGGCAAAACCACAAGACCCAAAAATCCCCAAATCTTGTGCCACAGTAAATTCTGTACCCCCTGGCCCCTCCCAAAGTCCTCCTGCTGGCAGGAGAGCATTGGAGCTGTGCCACAATCCATCAGCGCAGAACTTTTCCAATCCAATTGGGGAAGTTTTCTGGAGGGTACAGCGTCCTCCTGCTGGCTCCTTGTCCCATGCAAGACAGGAAATGTTTGCCAGCAAAGCCTTCCCAGAGCTAGGGCTTTCTCCATCTTCTGGAGGGGATTCTTTACAGGGTTCTTTGCATCCGTGGCACATGTGCATCGCTCCCCTCCATGCCCCTGACAAGAGGTGCTGAGACACATCAGGATTACCCCAGTTCACCTGGTGTGACAGGTGTGCCCCATCCCAGCCGCTATTTAAACCTTCCAGTGCCAGGAAATGGGAACCTGGCTTTCAAAGCCTATTTTCACCCAGGGGATGTGACAGAACAAAAGAGTATTTGCTCCCTAATGCTCCAGGAGGGGCTTCAATGTCTCTGTACCAGTAAGAGATTATATTGCCTATAATAAACAAATTGAATATTTCTAGTAAATTCAAAATTATATTGAAATGGAAACAGCTTCAGGAGGAAGAGAACGGAGATGCTCCAGGTAAGATAAAATTTCTTTACATGGCTCTTAAATAGTAAATTGGTTATTTGCATCCATGTGGTTTGGATTAGATTTTTTTTTTTTTGGGGGGGGATATCAGGTGAACATAAACATAATTTCCTGGCTTTTATTCTCTTTCTCCTTGTGGTACCTGAATGTTGATTGAGTTCTATGCTTTAAGGCAAATCCTTCTTTTCCTGGACTCTTTAGTCCTCAACTGCTAGAGGGTAGGTAGTTTTTCTCAGTAGTTCTTTCACCACAAGGATTTCATAGTAGTTTTTCATACACCACAAGGAAAGCTCCTTAATTTTACCAGTTCAAATGTATACATTTTCATATCATCTAAACTTTTTGGAAGATCATACACTGAACAGGGATAGCAGACTGGATTGGGGATTAATTAAAAGGGCATCAAACACAGCTTCTTTAAATTGAAGGACAGAAAACAAACAGGCTTTCCCACCTCGACAGTTTTGACAAGTGGTGAAGTGGAAAAATGGATAAAGAAGTGTTTATTTTTCATATACATCTAGATTTCAGAACTTAAGAGTTTGTCTTTATGATTTAATCCCTCATTTAATGGATGATCCCTGCAATTTGTGAGCCTCTGCTGCAGTTCAGGACTGCAGACATGCTCAGGGAGGGCAGGCCAGGAATTTTGATGGGCATGCCATGGAAGGGTTGGCAAATGCTGTGCAATGAAGTGATTACAGCATCTCGTACATCCTCTGATTAATAAGACAAAATTCAGTTGCCCAAACGAAAATCAGTCCTGACCAGGCAAGAAAACTGCATGATATTGTTCTTTCTATCAGTTCAAATAGAAATTGCCCTGTGATCAGAGGGAGTTTGCAGCAGATAACTCCTGTTCCATGTGGCATCGCTGCTCTTGGCATCTCACCATGAAATGCAGTCCTGGACTCGGGCCAGATTAAACAGCTGAGTAGCTCTGCCTTCAGATCCAGAGGCACAGGAGAGCAGGAAAATAATTCTCCAATGTCAAAATCTATTTTCTTACTTTTAGCAGTAGCTAACATTTTGTGATATATATACACAAGCCCATATAATGAAGCAGTTTGTTTTATGAGGCTACAAGGACATATGTGGGAAAGAAATACGATGCATTTTAAGAATTTGTAGCAATGGAGATTATTCACACTTTATGTGGTGTTGGAAGTTAATATTTGTGATCTTTGTTGCTGTTGTGCTGTGCAAAATGAGCATTGCTATTACCTAAGTGACACATCACCGTGGATCAGGGACATCAGCTCCCAGAGTTTCTGATTTTTATCATCTCTAGTTCTACCACAAGAAGGCTGTGGGAGTTTGTTCTGTGTTTTGGGGAGGTACTTTGAAACATTTCTTGCCTTCATGTTTTGCACTGTAATTGAGGGAGGTTCAGGAGATCAAGGGACTTGGTAGAGCCACCAGTGCAACGATTTACCAACAAAATTTCCAAAGCCTTCATTTTGCAGCCATTGTCGCCCCACAGAAAGTACACTTTTTAAAAATTCAAATTAGTTGAGAAGCAAGTTGAGGTTTTTATTGAATCAGGCTATATCTTCAGAACTTTTTCACACATCCCTTAGTTTTTGGTTTTCCTTTGGAGCAGCAGGTATTGCTGAGGTGCAAGAAGGTTGCCATCCAATGGACCAGGGCCATGTAGACATACAAAACTTTGAATGTTATTTCCTACCTCATTTTCTGGGGTGAACTGAAGCTGTACCCATGAGCTGCAACTGAATATTCTGAGCTTCCTATAGCTGTGAAAACCTGGCTACAGGAGTATCTGAGCTAAATTCTCAATGGCAAATCAAATGGAAAGAAATTTTGTCTAAAAATAATGTATGCTAAAATAATACAGGCATCCAGTAATGCCTGGTAAGTCAAGCCCTGCATTACAACTCTACAAAAAAAAAAAAAATCAAGACATGTCTAAAATAATTGGGAGGTTCTCTTTCTTCCTGTGAAGATCATCAGTATACAGTAAGTCTCTTAAAGACCAGTGTTTAAATTATTAAGGCTGCCAGTTTAATGAAAAAGTAACAGCTCAATTAAATAATTCATGACAACAATTTGAGGCAAAGCACACAAAATATTTTTAGCGTGTGTCTCAAGAACAGACACAGGATCAAAATATGCAATGTTACACACAGTATGTTCTTATCTGTTAACTCTGGTAGAGGGAATAAACATTTTTTCCTGATGAGAAAATCAAAGTTTTGTGCCATTTCAGTGAAGCCCAGTTGACACCTGCAGAGAAGCAAGTCATGACATTTTAGTTGACTGGGTTTCCCCCACCCCCCTCCAGTTGTGGTTTGTTTCTTCATTTTATTTACCCTGACAGACAAAAGAAAAATGTTGAGATGAGGATTTGGCGTATTTTCTAATAATTCTTCTTTTTTTTTTTTTTTTTTTTTCCTTTTTTGTTTTCCTCCTCTCTTTATTTTTTTTTCCTTCATTAAATAAGTATCCCATACATTCTGGGCTAGGGCAGTTCTACTGAGGAGGAGAACACTTGAACATATTAATTTTAAAACAGTGTCCCTCCTTTCTTGTTGCACCCCCACCCTCAGATTGCTCAAACATTGTTACATTTATCAAGATAATAAGCTTCAGATTTCATAATAGATCTATTTTCATGTCATCCTGGCATAGACCTGCCTGACTGAGCCAGGAAGGTCCTTAAAAAAATATGAATTTAGGATCAATAATATTTATAGCTCCATTTATAAAGCTGAAGTCAAAGGCATGGATAATGCAGAATTTATTAAGGGAAATTACACTGGGGATTTTGTTTACTGGCCTCTAATCCTACCTTGACTTTTTTAGCATCTCATTTTGTCAGGAAAACATAAGTTGCAGGTGTTCATAAATGTAAACTGGCACATAAAGAAGCTCACAAATTATATCTGTTGTAACCTAATATTGCAGTATAGGGTGCTCTTCAATGGTGTTCTTCCTGGCTGTGTGTTATTTTTGTTAACTCTGGGTGCCATTAAAGTCGATGATAAAGTTATTGTAATGGAATTGAAATACATTTTATTACACCAATATAAGTTCCATTTACTGTGCAATATGACAGCGCTTAATAATTTTATATTACAAGCGTAATTATGACATCAAATTAGTAATTTTCACAAAGTACTTGCATTAGACACTCATATGATATGATGCAGTGTGCTTTAATTCTCTGGGGTGCCTGAAAACACACATTTTAGCAGGGGAAAAGCAGAAATATGAAAGGAAGCACCTCATAAGTCCTTTGAGCAATTTCCCACAGATATTTACCTTCCACTGGGGTACAGGTATTATCAAGATTGTTTTTAGATTCCAATACACTGCTGATAAATCCAGGAAGTTACTGAAGTCTAAAAATCGTGATAAATCTTCCTCTTTGGCGATCATGCCAAAGGTCCCCAAAGCCACTGCCTCGTTATTCTGAGCGGCCTCTCTGTTTGATCAGTTCCACTGGACAAGTGAGGCTGTTCCTGGTGGATTCAGTGGTGGGGAGGATTAGAAACTCCAGAGTCTGAAATTGGGAGCTAGGGGAGCTGCAGAGCCCCCTTGGAAAAAGGAATGAGTTTGTGTCCCAGGGAAATGCAATTCCCTCCAAGGTAGAGCACAGTAGATTTGGCAGTGCTGAGCCACGCTGGTTTTGAGGCAGGAACTCAAGATTTGTATCCAAGTGATGTAACTGTGGAATCTTTGTTTTTTTTTTTTTCCCCTCTCCTTGGGGTGTTCACATGGAATTAATTTTCTATTCAGGTGCTGAAAACTTTTGCATTGCAAATTCGTCTGAGGGTTTGGCTTTTATCTGCTAAAATAAATGACAGAATGCGATGAAGGTTCACGAGCTTCTTAATAAACCTTTAAGAGTCTGCCTTAAATACCAGTTTTCTGTACTAGAAAGCTCATCAATATCTAGACAGCCATGCAAACAGCGAGGAGGCCAGTCCATTAATGAAATGTTAATGACTGAATTAGACCTGTAATAACAGAAGTAGAATGCACTGCTGTGAGTCCATTAACATCAGCAGACCCTGCTGGGAAACAAGTAAACACAACATACAAAGGGAAAACTTGTGCTAATAAACAGTTTTTGTGCAGTAAAGGTGCTCGGAAGCTCAAGCTGTAAATCCCATTCATTGCTGCTCTGGTGGGGAGTTTTTTGCAGAAGTTTATCCAAGCCACATACCCAATATCCATTGCACAGTGACATAAAAAGAAAATGCTCCACAGCAAAGTCCTTGCCCTGAAAATTAGCCAAAGACTGATGGGATATATATCCTGAAAAACATTCCTATTGTGATATGTGGTAAGAATAAGCAATTCAATAACAAGTGCAGATTCATCCTTGTCTTTGGGAAGAAATTCTTCCCTGTGAGAGTGCTGAGGTTCTGGCACAGACTGGACAGAGAAGCTGCGGCTGCCCCACCCCTGGAAGTTTTTCCAGGCCACGTTGGAGGGGGCTTGGAACAACTTGGGATAGTGGAAGGTGTCCCTGCCCATGGGATGAGGTGGCACTGAGTGATCTTTAATGCCCCTTCCAACCAAACCCTTCCACATCCCTTCATGCAGGCAGCCCAGGTGGGTGGCAGGGAGCAGCAGCTGCCACCTGATGACCCCGGTGGAGTGGAGTTTATGGGCCCTCACTGAGGCCCTCGCAGCCATCTCAGAAACTGCCACTGTTGGCACTAATTAGGAGCACTGTTAAAATTTTATCTCGTGCCTTAAAAGTTGATTGTGCTTTGCAGAAGGTGTTAACCCCAGCAAAGGGGATGGAAATACAACACTGCCAGGGGCTTTGTGGGTGACCCTGTAACCCTCCACGTGAGAGTTCTTGCCTTGGAATTGAGGAATTAATGACTTGACTTTTTGGAATGAGAGCTTCTTCTTTCCTCTTCCAAAATATATATAACCTTTTTATTTTTTTCAGTAAAAGAGATATAAAAGTAAGTGAATTCTGGTCTTGAAAACCTCAGCAGTTTCCTTACATAGGAAAAGCCAACTTGTGTGGATCTGAATGTCTTCCTTTTTGGCAAGATTGAGAAATTTATGTGAAGATAAATATCCTCTTCCTGCTCCTGCAAACCCCAGTGTATCTCCCAAGGGGCTGCTTCTCTCCCACCTTGCCCTCACCTGTGTGCAGGGGTTTGGTTTGTGTTTTACTCTGTAGAAATACAAGTATTTTCCTTGAATTTGCCAATGCCATTAGAAAGGATCCCCTACGGTGTTTCCAGGAAGGGTTTACTACACTGAGGACAGCTTGTTCTGAGCTACTCAGAACCTCAGTAACTGCACTGAGGGCAGTAATTCCTCCTTGGAAACTCCCTAATTTTAACACTTTGAATGTTTACATTTTGTATCATCTAAACTTTTTGGAAGATAATACACTTAACAGGGATAGCAGACTGGACTGGGGATTATTTAAAAGGGCATCACATACAGCTACTTTAAAGTGAAGGACAGGAAGCAAACAGGCTTTCCCACCTTGATAGTTTTGACAAGTGATAAAGTGCAAAAATGGACAGTGGTTAGATCCTGGAGGAAAATGGGGAATATCAGTTCCCAGATCCCAAGGCTGGCACAGACTCCATGTGTCGCCTCAAGTGAACCAACTGCACTCTGTGCTTTGATTCTGTACCCCTAAATTAGGGATGATTTCACCTCAGTATCCTACAGAGCTGCCTCAAGGGTAAAACCATCAAAGAAAACCCCACTGTGGGGGGCACATAAACCCTAAAATTGAAGTTACATAGATTATTACCTTCCTGTTAGTACCATTTGAATTTAAATTTGGGCAACTCTGAAAGTGTCTGAGTCCATGGTGGCCCTTTGGTTTTATGGCCCTGTCTTTGTTTCCTAGGATAAAACTAAAGGACTGTGTAGAGGAAACTAATTTAATTAGAAAGAATGCAGTGATCTGATTATGTGCATTGCAGAAATAAATACAATATCTGAGTACTGAAAGAAATGGTAGAATTAACTGTACAGGATGTGAGCCACCCACTGCTCATGCCTCTGCACAAAAGCACTGAGCTAAGCTGGACTTTTGAGCCACCTTGCCAAATAAAAGTAACAGATTTTTCTTTTCAGAAAAAGCAAATTTTGATATGACAATTTGAGCAAGTTGCACTGTGTATAGTTGACTTGTCAGCAGAACAGATTTTTTGCCATTTTTACTTGTGTCCTGAAGCATTTGTCATCTTTCTTGCAATGTAAAGTTTTAAAAGTCATTACTAATACAGGATGGTGCATAGGATGCTTTGCCTGTGTGAACAGTCTGGGCAAAGTGAGGAACTTTCAGACAAAAACCTTTAGTTATATATTTTTGCTTTGTAATCCTCAAGTGAGTCACACCAATTTCAAGTTAGATGTGATACAGGAGGAAAGGAAACAGCAAAACAGATGTAAGGTAATGTGACAGGCTAAAAGGAATAATTGGGAAATATTTGTAGCTAAAGGAGATGAATTGAAGGAAAAAAAAGTCTGTGTTTTCCCACAGACATAATGAAAAATCTGTTCTCTTGAGAAGGGCTTTGGCCAGTGGTTGGAAGTGAGGACAGAGGTTTAAAAATCAGGTGGAAGGAGGGGAAGGGACATGAAAAGCAGAAGTTTTTGGAGTGGGGAGAGGTGTTTGAGAAGCCAGGTCTGGAATGGAACAACATCAAGAATCTTGAATGCAGTGTGGGAAAGGCAGCAGGAGATCAGCAGGACAGGGAAGGTGTGGCGAGGCTTCCTTGGCTTCTCAAGGACGATCAGTGGCTGCAGCTTCATGCAGAATGTTGTAGGCATTTGGGGTGAGGGATGAGAGCAGCCATCAGAAGCACAGCTGGAAACCTCTGGAACAGGAGGTTTTATCTTTGGGTGCAGACAGAAAGGGCTTTAGAGGTGCAGGTGGGAATTCAGCACCCAGGGGCTCCTGGCTCCATTGCAACATCTTCCTCCACCTCTTACCTCTGAAGAGCTGGCTTAATATTCTAAACCCACCTGCTGCTGAGGGTTGTGGAGTGAATATAAATAATTTATTTCATCTTGTTTAGAATAAAATTGCATTTGGGTTTCCTTTTTTCCTTTGTCCAGGAATTCCCTGATGCTGCTGGGAGCCTCCCTGGTAAACCAGCCTGCCCTGAAATCCCCACTGAGTGAAAACTGTTGCTTTTTGCCCACTTTTGACAAACTTCAGAGGGTAGAATGATTTCAGCAGATGCATTTATTTGTCTGACTTTGCTGCCTGGTGTCACACAGTGAGGTTTTCTGAGGTATTAACTATCACTTTAAATTCTTCTCGCTTTGAGTCATCCCATCCTGTATATAATTTGAACAGGTTTTTTGTGTAATTATTTCTCTCAATAATTACCATTATACAATTGCTATAGCTGCCAGTTTTGTTTTTCTCTCCTGCCAGAGAACAGCAGAAATGTATTACACGTTAGTGTAACTTATGATCTTGGATTCATGTTTAAAATGCATGGAATATTTTTCATCTTCTGTTTGAGGCAATACCTCATCTGGGATCATATCTCACAGTGTAAGTTTACACTGAGTAAATGGATGCCTTGTACTGCGAACACAGTGAAAGAGAAAAGGATGCAAGAAATAAATAAAATCTAAATTTCAAAGGCATTGGAGGGCCAGTGAATATCAATGGCTACAGGTAGTGACCTGGCACATCTGGACAGTCATGCAGAGAGGTTTGTGTATGGTCCCTTTTCCCTCTTTAATAAATTGGATTTGGCCATCATTGCAGCCCTTTGTTGTTGTCTTTTGATGAGGATTCTAGGAAATTGGTTTGCTGGCATGTGTGGTTTGCTGGCAGGGAGAGCAAACTTGAATTTGCAGGCACAAGTGCTCCTAGTGGATATCATATTCCAGAAGTTGTGCTCTCCAAGAAAAAGTTCCTTAGCTTTGAGTTTTCTGTGTGTGTTTGGTTTTGCCCCCAGGGTAGGTGGGAATAGGTACAGTATAATGGAGGAAAGGGGTGGGAGACTTTTAAAGTCTTTTAAAGTTTGGGAGAAGAAAATTTTTGGTACCTAATCCACCTGTAAAAAGCCAATGCCCAGTTGGGTACACAGAAGACAGGAGGGGAACCCTTGTAAGGAACAGTGAAATAACAAAATGATGGCTTGTCGTTCTAAATGAATGCGTGCTGCTTTTTACAAACTGATTTATGGCTATCTCCTGACAAGGGTAATTAGATATAAAACAGTTTAATCTCATGAGTCATGCTGAAATTTTCTTTCAGTGACACTTAAAACTGGAATGCAAAACAAAAGAGAGAAAAAGGAAAAAAAAACCCCAGGAATACTTGGTGCTTGTAGGTATGAACATTTTAAAGAGATGCAGGTTTGCATAAAGACAAACAATTCATAACTGCAGGTATCACAGGGTGATTGGAGGAGAGCAATCAGGTCCTCTGTGTCTATTTTGGGTGTCAGGCATGTGGGAACTTGGGCACCAAACTCTTCTTTGCCTTTTAGTGTTTTAAGTCAGCAAACAGGCTGAGTGTGCAGATGCATTTGATTACTGATGGCCATTATGACATGAGCAGCACCATGATTTATTAGAATGGCTGTTGACTGGGATTCCAAGAAAAGGCAATTGTTTCAGAATTATCCCCACAATTAATTTCACATGTGTGAAGTCCATTAACTGCAACTCCGGGCCATGGGATCCATGGGATGTAAATGTTCACAGCAAGAGCTGAGGTTTGGGGTGGGAAGGACGGGCCTCCAAATTTCAGGGGAATCTAAGTGTGGATTGGGTTTTTTCTGGCTCTTTCTGAATTCCTCCAAACCCATAACTGATTATTCCATTCCCCTGAAATGCCAGCGTGCATCAGTGGATGGAAATGTTGATGAAATGGACACATCAGTGATGCAAAGGCGCTTGGACTGTGCCAAGAGGAGCTTTTTGAACATGGTGGGACGTGTTTTAACACATTATCATCCTTGATCCTTAGTCATCCTTGTGTTTTAATGCTGCTGCTGGACAGTGGAACAGGGATAAGGTGTCAGACTATTGTAAGAAATGTGTGTTAGCAGAACTGCTGCCTGTACTGTACCATGAAATGCTCACAAACACCATGTGCGGTTTGCACCCTCAGCAAACACAAAATACGACTCGTGACACGATGAATTTTGAGCAGAATTAATCCTTACTCAATCATTCAGCAATGAGAAATATTGAGTTGTTTTTCTTAAGGATTAGGAAAATTCTTTTGGAAGGAGACAAACATTTGTCCCTGCTGGAAGCTCCTTCAGCTGTAATGCATCATTGTGCCTGACCAGCCCTAGAAACCTTGGAAAGACAAAATATGTACAAGCTGGTTGTTAAGCATATGTGATATGTTTTGCCTCGTCACCTGGCAACGAAAAGGTTTTTCTAAACAAATTTCACACATTGCCAAAATTCCAACTTTTCTGAAACACGTAAGCTGCTTATTTTTTATTTATTTATTTATTTCCCCTTTGTCAAACTCAGCCCAAGGTACATCTCTCTCAGAAGAGCAAATGTTGGTATTTCTACCAGGGACGGAAGTAACTTTTGTAAATTTAATTCACTCAGCATTACATACTTCATGTAACTGCACTGGGACTGCATGACAAGATAGAAAATACACTGTCTGTGGAGTGATCCATAGGCTGTCCTACAAGTGTTTTAAAATTAACAAATGAATCGACACCAAGAAACCTTTGATTGACCTGAATTCAGCGAATGAGCATAAAACTAAAAGAAACGAGCCTGGCTCACTATAAAGTTTAAATAACAAATAAATAATAAAAGCTATGAGGATAGTGAAGGCCCTTGAGGGGGAGCTGTATGATGAGTAGCTGAGGTTGTTTGGTCCGTTCACCTGGAGGAGACTGAGGGAGGACCTGTCCCAGTCTTCAGCTTCCTCAGGAGGTGAGGAGGAAGAGCGGACACTGCTCTCTTTTCTCTGGTGATCAGTGACAGCATCTGAGGGAATGGCTGGAGCTGTGCCAGGGGAGGGTTAGGCTGGATTTTGGGAAAGGTTCTTCCCCTAGAGGGTGCTGGGCACTGCCCAGGCTCCCCGGGGAATGGGCACATTCCCAAGGCTGTCCAGGAGCATTTGGACACCACTCCAGGGATGCCCAGGGTGGGATTGTTGGGGTGTCTGTGCTGATTGAACTTGCTGATTCTTGTGGGTCCCTTCCAACGCAGGGATATCCATGGTTCATAATCTCTGTATCTATATATTGTTTTGAAGGAACATGAAGAGAAGTAAAAGTTGGTAATTTTTCAAGTTGCAGAACATTTAGCCTAGAAATTATCACATCACTGGCTGTGTCAAAGTGTTTAGGTTGGAGGGTGAAAAAACCCACTGAGATGGCATTTCTTAAGTTTGAATGAAAGGTTTTAAGGACAATACTTCAAATTGCAGTGGAAAAGCTGCATTGCTGCACTCGGGCAGGCTTTAATAACCTCATACATTTGGGTGCCTCCTTAATCCGCCAGCTGTTTTCTCTTATCAATGTATTTATCTTGTGCCATCTTCCTCCCCTGTGCCTGGCAGGGTCAGTGCTGATCCAAGCCAGTGCTGATGGGATTCCAGCCCATTACCACGCCGAGGGGGGCTGGGATTTGGGTGCACAATGGGGTGTGACACCTCTGAGTGAGGGGAGGCAGCTCCTCGTAAATGACAACGCTCCGGTAATGACACGCGGAGTTTGGGAGCCAGCGCTGCTGAGGAGGTCTCTTAGCTGGGAGGTAGAAAGGTGATGCCCAGGAAATAAAGATGGATGGTTTCCATGTGGTTCATGCAGGATTTCACCAGTTCCGTGCCACCACCACTGGCACCAGCGTGACAAAAATGATGGGTTGTCAATGGATGGGCGCTCCACGATGTAGCCACAAGCGCTGTCGGCGTTGTGCTGCCAGGAAAAGTGTTGAGATTTTTAATTACCTTAATGGTGAACTAAAAAGTGCCTGTGTTTCTAGTGCCATGAAGAGTGCAGAAAAAGGCTGTAAAATGCTAAAACAATGGCAGGCTCCTCACTGAAGGATGCAGCACGTTGTAATAATGCGGCGCATTTCTAAAAGATCTGTATTTTTTCAAAGACAAACATCAAACAGAAGGAAAAAGGTTATGTCACCTTCACCCTCACAGTACTGTCATTTATATGCTATCAGCTCATTAAATTCACATTAAGATACTCCATGGGACTTTAGGAGCTATTAGTGCACCTAAAATGGCATAACAAAATCTCAGTTCACTTTAAGAGAAATGGCATTGCGACATTTTGTATTTCATCACTGAATTATTATAGTCTCAGATGCATTCTGCTGTGATGGTAATGGAAGGAGGAATACTAGAGAGGAAAGCTGTCCATTTGTTTATCCCCAGGGAGAGAAAAAAGAAAGTTTGATAAAAAACTAGAGTGAAAGTAAAGCATTAACAATTTAACCCCTGTAGCAATGCTAAAGAACATGCAGGATTTTTTTTGTATTCTGCTTTTCAGGATGTTTAAAATAAAGAAAGAAGGAAAATTTTGTGTGTAGGGAGTTGCTCCAGGCAATGGAAGGTGCAGCAAATGTACTGCATGAATGCAGACATCTGAGTCCTTTGTAGGTGAAGTCTCACATGACAGCCATAAAATACCTTCCTTCCAATAAATTCTCATGATAAAAATGGTTGTTGTGATTAAAGTTGATGTTCTTGTTAGTTTGCTGTTGCTTTTTCCCCCTTTGTTTTCATCAGAAGATAAGTGTGCTCTTCTAGGTAAATCTACAACCTTGTGTTTGTAAATCCCACGTGGGATAATTCCCAGGCATCAGGAAAGAATAAGGAAAAGTGAAGCCATATCAAGTTATCATTGAAGAGTTAATATATATTTATTCATAAATACTAAAGAAACACTATACTGCTTGATAAATAATAATTTAGAAAAAGATATCTGAATTAATGAATATATTTTTATATTTTGGATCTGGAAAATAGCTTGATCTGAGGATGTTTTTCTACACAGTAACAGGCACCTGTACGTGAAATACATAAATAATGTGTATTGAAGGGTAGAGAATAAGTAAATTCAGTTTTTGAGTGAAAGGTAATTTTCTTATAAGTGTGTGAATAATAAAAAAAATCAGAAGTGAGATGAAAACGATTCAGTCACTTTATGTAATATATTTTTTTAATACCTATTTAGAATTATTTAGAAAACATAATAATTCCTTAGAAGTGCTTCCTTCCCTCTCCAGTCAAAAAAAAAAAAAAATTTCATGAGCTTAGCCTCACATGAAATAAAAGGCATCAGAAGAGGAGGGAAATTTGAGAATCTAAAGCACTGTGGAGCCTCCAAATGTGCACATTCAATGGGGGTGAAACTCATCCCTGTGTGAGAGCCAGGACCAGCCCAACTTAAAGCTTCCAAAATCCCTTTTAACTGCAAGGACCTGACACAGAGCACGTTGGTGGAGCAGAAGGGAATCTCTTCAGTGGAGAGGGAGCTCAAAGGCTTTGGGACAGCATTGCAGGAGAAAGCTCAAGGTTTTGAAAACAGAGAAAAGCAGAATAATAATAATAATAATAATCACTGAATAAATGCACACTGAGCACCTGCTAAATTTAATTTTTGCTACATTAAGGGCATAATCTCTTTAATACAGTGATTTTTGCTGCTTATTAGATAATTCACCTGTCGGAAAGCATGAGAGGCTCCAGTTTTATCACCAGAGAACACCTCTGGAGTGGTGAATCTGAAGGTTGAAACCAGACCTTCGAGAGAGTTTTCTGTCAGACAGAAAAGATGTGCTGCACTTAAACCCTTGGGTTGTGCCAGCTTTTGCTGGTTTTCCCTTCCCTGGAGCTGTGGGATCCTGATGGTGTTGGACATTGACCTGAGCACTGGGAATCTTGGGAAGCAGCACAGTTTGTTCCTGCTAATTAACACAGAGGAATTAATAGGGAATTTTGTCCAGTCTGGAGTAGGATTTTTAAAGGCCTGGTGAAGATTTGCAGCCCCAGTGTTATTGCTGAAGAGCACTAAATTTCAACCTCTCTTCAGGCTGTGGTAGAGTTGAAGCCATTGGGAGTTGTTGCACATAAATGGGGGCATTTAACATTTAGGACCATTTGAGGCAAAAATCAGGAGTAGTTGTGCAGTTTTGGGAAAATTGTGGGACACCCTGAGGGAAGATGTTAAACCCAAAGAATGGAAGGTGACTGATGGATCCATCTGGTGAAAGTGGCTGAAAATATCTGCATTTTAAGTGTTCTGCTCTGGCCTTAAACTGCAAATTAATTTGAATAGTTGGACAAAAAGACAACAATATTTAGGTTTATTTGTATATTTATTTCCAAAATAAAAAAGTCAAAGTGTGAAGAAAACACAAAGTTAAACTTTTTTGGTACTTGCTATATTACCATTGACATATTCCGGGATGCATATTTAGAAGTCAATTTTGTTTTTTTCCAAGGGAGATCTTTGTGATCAGGAACAGAAATTCAAGCCTGGAAGCTGTGGCCAATTTAATCCAAACACTGCAGGAGCAGTTGCACCAAGTGCAGAAATTTTAAGCTCTAAGTAATATTTTGTGACCCCTTTGTCATGGATTAGGGGTTGAATCCATGAAAACTTGACCATCTCTGTAGAAATATAGTTTTCTAACCCATTACACCATTTATTTTAAGCTAGATTTAGATTATATACCAATTTAGGTTTTGTTCACATATATTTATTTAGATAGAGGTAGTTCTTGCTGCTCTTCAGTGGCAACGTGGTTGTGTAGAAGTCACTCTTGCCATCAATGGATGAATTAAATCTTGACTCCATGTGCTGGCTCAGATGGAGGATTGCTTTGTACACACACAGCTTTAAATCCAGAAAATAATTTCTGCCTAGAAGTGCATGTCTTGGCAGGGAATATCCTGCAGCAAAGCAGCTCCAGCACAGCAAATTGTGAGCAGAAGAGCCTCCAGTGCTGTTGAGAAGATGGGGAGAAATGTTTGTTGTGTTTTTTTCCCAAACCCAGAACAGCAGTCAGGTTACTGAGAATCACATTGGGTCCAAAATTGATCAGAGTTGACTAAAAATGTCCCTTCCAAAGGAAATGCCAAGGGCAGATGGACCCACTGCTACTCCAGGCTGAGGGCACGGGCTGGGTGCTGTGGATGAGGACATGGCAGAATAGTTGTTTTCCATCCTGTCACCCTTCAAAACCCAATGTGAGCCTTTTATGAGCTGAAATAAAGAAATAAAATAAACTCAGACATTATTACCCTAAACCAGAGTGGCTGATTTTACACCAAGAGATCCCGTGACTGTGATATTTAATAGCATTCAGGGATACCTAATTTGCAATCTTTTCATCAGGCCCAAATCATTCATGTTGTTTGTTTGCTATTATAAAGCAGCTTTTATTTCACATCTCTCTTGGCCACCCAGGCCCTGTTAAATGTCTTGCACTGTGTCTTACTGAACTTTAATATTTATTTTGTAAGGTGAAGCACAGTCTATCCTCTATTCTTGCTTAACCACCTAAGCCAAAAATCCCCTTCAGTTAGTAAAGAGCTTAATTTTGCACCTTAGTTTTTTTTGTCACACCTCATGACAGGGAGTAGATAATCATTACTGCCACTAATGGCCCTGTTAATCCTCTCACAGGTATTCACTGAAACTGCTGGAAGTAACTGTTGCTCTGGCTGATCTAGGGCTCAGTAGCTGGGTATTATGTGGTGTGTCAAGGAAAAAAAAATGTGGGATGCTCTTGCTGTAAATTGTTCTTACAGACCTGCACAGCTCTGTGACATCTCCAGGACCCACCGTGCTCTCAAAAGCTGAAGTTAAACCAGAAGTTAAACCAGAACCTGCCTGGGCTGGTTTGCAGAATCCACCCCACCATCCCACTCCCATAATGTTTTAATTTCCTCAGTCAGCAGTTGGAGAGGACTGGGAATAGGATAAACTGAGCTGAATAAATTCATGCTTTTTTTAAGAATCACATAATGATAGAATGGCCTCAGTAAGAAGGGACCAGAGAGATCATTTCATGGGCAGAGACACCTTCCACTGTCCCAGGTTACTCAGAGCCTCATCCAGCCTGGCCTTGGACACTTCCAGGGGTGCAGGGGCTGCCACAGCTGCTCTGGGCCTCACAGGCAAGGATTTTTCCTAGTACCTAACCTGATACCTAATCTGCTGTCAGTGTGAAGCCATTCCCCCTTGTCCTGTCCCTCAAGCCCCTTGTGAATTGTCTCTCCCCACCTTTCTTGCACGCTCCTTTCAGGTCCTGGAAGGCCACAGTGAGCTCACCCCAAAGCTTCTCCTCTCCAGGCTGAACAATGCCAGCTCTCCCAGCCCTTTTTCCCAGCAGAGCTGTTCCATCTCTGAATTCCTCCTCTGGGCTCTCTCCAGCAGCTCCAGGTCCTGCTGATGGTGAACCCCAGGGCTGGGGCAGCTCTGCAGGTGGGATCTCACCTGAGCAGGGCAGAGTTCCTTTCCAATTCCCAATTCCCCTTCCCTGTTTCCCTGGCTGTGGGATGAGCCCAGGACTGTGGGCTGTGGTCATCCTTTCCTGCTCCATGTGGAGCTGAGCCCCAAAGTCAGGGCACAGCAATGTTTTGAGCTGTTTTTGGTGCTGACACTCCTTCAGCAGGCAGGGGAGATCCTGGCCTGCCTTCCTCCTGTGGCTGCACACAAGGTTCTGTATCAATAAGAAAATTATTTGTGTTATCTCAGTCAATTAAGGAGGGTGTTTAGAAATAATGAGGTGAAGCCCAGAGCTGGAAGGTGTGGTATGTGCTTTAACAAAACAAACATGAACAAATTATAGGGATGGGAAATTCATCCCAGCCTGAATGATGAATAGCAACTTTAGTTAAATATGCAAGCAGTAATATTCTGTGAAATGTAAAGTAAAATTAAAAAAGAGAACCCCATCTCAGAATGAACCTCGAGTTAAATCAGAAAGGCAAAAAAGAGATTTGAGTTTTTTTTTTTCTGGGGGAAAAATAAATATAAAAGGTCACAGCATGTCTCTAACTTATGTGGACATGGCTGGAGGGAAATGCTGTGTGCAGAGCTCTCCCATGGACTGCAGGCTGCAGCTCAAAGCCATAATCGTGAGTGATCAGCCAGTGCACTTGTCTGAGGCAGAAGATCCTGGATGCTGGGATTCCTGGGGGAAAATCAGTGCCATTGGTGCTGAGATGCAACTCTGGGTTGTGGCCAAATCCCCAGCTGGACCCAGCACCACCACCACAGAAAGAGTTCTGTGACATTTTCTGGTGTTTGATAAGGCACATTAACATCTTTAGCCATGGCTGAGTCTTGCTTGGGGTTTGGCTGTGGGAGTGAGTTACTGTGGCTTGACAAATTAACAGACATCAGATGAGCCCCAGAAACCAATTTGGTGCACCCTCATGGCCTGGGGAAATGGGAAGGTAAAATATATTATGAGAAAGAAAGAGGGAAATGGAAAGAAAGAGAGAGAAAGAGAGAAATGGAGAGAAAGAGAGAAATGGAGAGAAAGAGAGAAATGGAGAGAAAGAAATGGAGAGAAAGAGGGAAATGGAAAGAAAGAGAGAGAAAGAGGGAAATGGAAAGAAAGAGGGAAATGGAGGGCCATAAGGGCAAGACCACTTGGACTAAAGCCTTGGTTTAATACAATATCTGTATTCTGCAGATAGCAGAAAAGAACATCTGAGTCTAGAAGAGGTCAAAATCCATAACAGCCATAAAAGGAATGATTACAAATCAATGCAATAAAAGAGACAGATTGGAATAAAATAACACAGAAAAGTTTGAGAAAGCCATGTTGTAAAATTGTATAAATCAAGAGTTGACCAGGGTGGCCGTGGGTCCACCCATGTGGTTCCAGGTCTTGCTGCTTGCACTCACTGCTAGATCAGATTTCAAAACATTTATTTGTCCTTGACAAAACCCACCCTGGTCCATGTTTGCTTGTATGAACATTTATTAAGCCATAAAAAGCAAAAACCTGCTGTCCTTAACTCAGCCCTGATTGCCAGTAGGGAATTGAAGTTGCAGGGATGAGAAATGGCCCTGGGGTGCTTTGGAAATGTTTTCTCAATGGTGGAGTGTTGGGAAAAGATGGCTTGGTAGGAATTTAACAAACCTGCATCTGAAGGAAAACACTGTATTTGTTGGGGTTTTAACTGCATGTATACATTTTAATTTCATTTCTTTTAAAATAATGGGACATTTCAATATCTGACACAAATGTGTATGATCTGCTTTTAACTTAAATCTGGTCAAAGCACAAATAAAGGGTGCAGCCAAGATAAAGTGATATTTAAAGCTAGACCAGAGTCCTGTACACTCCCCCATCTACCCTTATACCTATAAAATTATAAACAAATCTGATAGTGGTTAATTGAGGGATGTGGGCAGTCTTACTCACAGCCTGGAATGCTGACCTGGTGCTGAGGGGACAGTACCTGACCCCTGTCAGGTGGGAGAGCTTCAGGCAAACCAGGTCACCCTGGCTGTGTCTCATTTAACCCATGAAATAGAAATAATTAACTATGCTTGTGTCCTCTAGGAAATCTTGGGATTTGCTGCTGAGCAGGATATCCCTGTTTCAGAGGAAACCAGCCAGATTTATAACTCTGTCTTGTAGCTTAGGAAAACACGTAACAAAAAGGAAGAAAAATCAGTGTAGAACACTGATAACCGCTCTAATAAATACTTTTATTTTCAAATAAAATAAAAGAACAAGGACCAGCAGGAACATTTCAGAGTTTCACTAGGGCTGTCTGTTATTCCTGTTATTCCTATTATTTAGTTATCTGTCAGACTTACATCAAGACCCACACCAGACAAAACCTGCTGTCTGCTCTCCCTGCCTGACAATATTTTTTTGATGAGAACTTGGACTCTCCCTGGTGATGAGAGGAGCTGTTCCTGAGCTCATCTGTCGGTGCAAGAACTGCCTCAAGAGCATCCAGCAGCTCTGCAAGGTCTGAAATGAATCTGTCAGTGCGCTGACCTTGCCTTTGCCCTTACTCCAAGTATATGCATTGCTAGATATCAACAATCTAAACAGAGCTAAAACCCTGAGCAACCAAAACATAAACAATCAAAACAACAAATGCATTTGTTGCATTAGCTGACAGCACCCATAATGTCACTGGACAAATATGTAAATACTGACCTAAATCCCTTTCTGCTGGAGACTTTTGTGCTCACTTTAAACGTTGGAACAGACACGGCAGCTCCAACATGGATAGCCCTGGGTCTGACCAGGAACCTCAGTGCCCACATGGGCACTCCACAGGGCTTCAGGGAACCCTGCTGGAAGGAAGATTTCATTCTTGTGGATTTTGGCACCACTCCTTAGCATTCAATTAATTAAAACCAAACTTCTAATATCTCTTGGCCGGGTTAAAAAAAAAAAAAAAAAAAAAAAGACATCTGAATGTGCAGAAAACTGGAGCGCTGGCCCAATCCATCAATTAGTTGGACGTTAATTGCATTTTTTCCCACTGACTTCAGGAGCTGTGGATCAAACTAAATGTAGTAGTCTGGGTGGAATCATATTTTTGCTGCTGAGCCCAAAAGGCTTTCCTAGGTGTTCCCTGAAGTGGGGTGATGAGCATGAATGTTCCTTTCCATCAGGAAGCAGGATAACAATGCCTTGGTGGTGCCTCAGCAGGGAATTCCAGCCTCTCCAAGCTCAGTTTTTGCAGCACCATGGAAATTGATATCAACTGATATCTCATTTTCAGCCTTTTGGCTGAGCAGGGGGTGCTCATTTTTCCCAGCATTGCCTCCTCCCCAAAGAGCAGGAGGGGCTGATGGTGTGGGTCAAGATGAAACTGAAAGGCTGGACGGAGTTTTAAATTTTTAAACGTCCAAGACAGGGTTTTGGCAGCAATAATGAAAATATCTGCACTCTTCAGTTAATTGGGACAAAAAATTTGTGCATCAGCACTGTCCAGGTTAGTGTATAATTACCTGTGTCCACATAAATGGAAAAAAAGTAGCCAGTTCATCAAAATCATTAAGCATTCAACCAAATCTGCCTTGACATTGCAATAACTTGTATAAAACAGACTTAAAATAGTTTTAAAAGTTTCTTTCCCCTCAGATAACAGATTTTTTTTTTTTTTGTAAGGATTAGCCAGCTGCTGATGTTAATAACTCTGTATGACTTTTTCACTTATTCTGGAGCACCTTTTCCTCACCAAGGTGGTGTTCACCTCGAGGGAGGCAGCATTCCCTGGCCTCTGGAGATCTGTGATCTGCTCTATGCACAATATTAAGTATTTGTGGTATTTCCAAACGTTTATCTCAGACTGATTTCAGCAGGAGCCAGGCAGCTCGCTGCCTTCTGGGATCCCTGATGCAATTTGCTATGTATAAAACAGCCATAATGCCATTTACCTGCCTCAGTGAGATTTTATGGGGATAAAACTAAAGCTGGAATTGTCCTTACGAGTGTTTCTGACAGCACACTCTTCAGCAGCCTTTTTGGGAAAGCATTTTCAGTTGCTGTGCTGTGAGGAGATGTGGAGGGAAACAATTCATTGTGATTTTCAGGGAGGTGGAAACCAGAATTTAATGTTCTCTACTGATGTTTGCAGTGTTTAGCATCTCCGTGGGCGGTGTTTCTGTTTGGGATAATTTTTAACAGCAATCTGCATGATTCTAAACATGATTGGGAGTGATCATTGAATTCTAGACTGGGTTGGGTTGCAAGGGACCTTCAGGCTCACCCAGTTCCACCCCTGCCATGGGCAGGGACACCTCCCACTGTCCCAGGTTGTTCCATGCTTATTTTGGTCAGTGATTGTGAAAATAGAATAAAATCCTTTTAACTCTGCTACAGGGAGAGTCTCCAGGGTCTTGTGCAGATTCATGTTTGGAACTTTGCCGTCAGTTCTGTGATTTCACCTCAATTCTCCTCATTTTCAGCATCAACACATGAAGGAAAAAAAAAAAAGAGAGATTGCTTAAACACACATTTTCCCCCACTGAAATGACAGGTACTTATAAATATAAACACAATAAAATACCTGAGAAAGCAAATAATGTTTGAACACTTCAAATATTTGGTTTCTCATACAATTATGGAAGTGCAGCAAGTCACTGCTTCTCTATAATGCTGAAAGTAACATTTTTAATAGAAAGTTCTGTTATCTGCTCTTGTGTAATTTCTTCTAAAATACTAAATAACCAAGGAAATTTTTAATTTGTACTGTAATTTAATTCTGGATTTTATTTTTGATTCTGGTTGAGGTTAACTTTGATGTTTTCAAAATGAATTTCAAAGACCTTTTATTCAGCTAATTTTGAAGGCAAAAACAGACTGAAACTTTTATCCCAGTTGGTAAGCAGCTATCCCCTAGTTTTATTCAAGTTTTCACATAAAAATGCCAGTCGGGAATAAAACTGACAAATATATTCAATCAAAGATGGAATATTTTTTTTCCTCTTAAGTTGCAAATGGCTTCATTAAAATAAAAGCACCACCTTAGGGATTGCATAAAGCAGAATATTGGTACCTAAATGGTATTTATGACTCGGCTAAATGTAAAGTGAATTAAAATTTAAAGGATTATAGTCAGGTAGGCCAGAGAGGAATGTCCATTAAGGAGATGAAAGGACCTGCTGTCCCCAGCGACAGGCACACGTCGGGCTGCTGGTCAGGCACCTCCACACTTAGTGGCACTGGAAATGGAAAGAATATCCTGGGTGAACCCTGAGCTGCTTGGGGGGGTTTACTCCAGGCAGAGAAAACGAAATCCTCCTGCAAACATTCAGGGATGTGGTGCTTAAATTTGATGTGCCTTTTGTGTGCATGAGATTTAGAACTTATGTGAGTGTAGGTAGAAGTATATCTATAGATGAAGCATGTATAATCTCTATAATAATATATTATTACATATAATTATCACTAATAATTTTATAATAACTAGAATTTCTATATATTTATATAAATATATAATTATATACATAATATATATACAATATATATAATTTATATATTAATAACCTATAAATACTATTATATAATATAACATATATAGCTCTATATTATTTATGATAAATATTATAGAATATATTATAAACATGATAATAATGTAATAACTCTATAGCAAACAAGCTCTATATTTTATATAGAGAAAATATATTACAATATATTATCTATAATATATATTTATTATAGATGTATAATATATAATATATATGTATATATGCATATGTATACATATACAATATATGTATAATTATATAATAACTCTACAGTCAATAACCTCTATATTTTATATAGAGATTAATGATTGTAATATATTATCTATTATATCTATTTATTACATATGTCTTTTAAATCTAGGTATACAGAATATATATTATATGTAATAGAGTTATCTGTATCAAATAAATATATATCACATCAAATTATATACAGATATGTCTTATATTTAGATATAAAGTAGTACTAGCACTAGCAGGAAATTGCTGATGAAGAAGAAAAACACACTTAATGATTTAAATTATAACCTATTTCAGGTTAAATTCATTAAAATAAATTTGTTTTACATGTACCATGATAAACTCTGCTTCTTCCCCCTCTTAGTAAAAAGCCCAAACTGCATTTTAAGGCATTGATCAGATGCTGAGGGACAAGGAGCTTTCACAGTTAATCTGCCAAAGCACACGTGTAATTTTTGATGTGGGCAGAGAGCTGCTGGGTTGGTAATTCCTTGCACACAATGGCATGGATGTGTGGCAATTCCTCACTTTCTATCTTTAAGAATGAAATAATCACAGGATTGTTTGGGTTGGAAGAACCTTAGAGCCCATCCAGTGCCACCCCTGCCATGGGCAGGGACACCTCCCACTGTCCCAGGCTGCTCCGAGCCCCAGTGTCCAACCTGCCCTTGGACACTTCCAGGGATCTGGGGCAGCCACATGGGTTTCTCTGGGAATTCCCGTCCAGCTCCTCCCCACCCTCACAGGCAGGAATTCCTTCCCAATATTCCATTTAAACAGTCAACATTTAGCTCCATGATCAGCAAGTGACTGGCAGAAATTCTTGGAAGGTTTCTTTTCTTCCCTGTGATGCCTTGAGGCTGCCCTGGAGCAGGGGCTGGGCAGAGTCCCAGAATAAAGCAGGGATTCATTCCAAGCATCTCCTCCATGCATCCACCTTGGGCAGCACCAGAGCCCAGCCAGGGCTGCACCCAAGATGAACCAAAATGGCCCCAAAATGCACCAGCGCTCCCGGGCTCTGTCCCTGGGATCAGTTCTGCTCCATTTGCATCTTGCAGTTCATTGTCCCATCCCAGCTTTAGCCCCTGCAGTCCCACCCTGCTTGTTTTTCTCTCTCCAGCCCACGGGGTTTGTGCTCCTGGGCTGAGATTTGGCTCATTTGTCCTTGGTGCCCAGCTGGAGCAGGAATTGTTTTGTCTCCCTGCTCTGTGCACAGAGCTCAGCAATGCTGAATGTGAAGCTCAGAGCTGCACACTAAAACAGAGTAGAATCTGAAACATAGAAAAGCCAAAACCTGAGGCAGCACCTGCATCCTGGTTTCTTCATGGAATAGCCATTGCTGAGTTACTGCACAGTGGGGAGCTGCTCAGGAAGCAGTTCTTCATTACTCAAAGTGGTTGGGACCAAACAATAACTGTTCTTCAAACTCTGTCCTTTTATTTTACAAATGCATATTATGAAAACCAAGGTTTTCAGCTACAGTTTTGAAAAAGCAGTTGAAAAAAATACCCAACCCTCTTTAAACTACTGTCACTGTCTGACACCTGTCTGTGCACTCCCTTGGCCATATTGATGTGGGGTTTTCCTCCAAGTATTGGTCTTGTTGCCCTGAATAAACCAGTTACATCCTGGATTCAATGCTCAGTCCTCAAGTTTATTCACCAAGCACCACCCCCCTGAGTATTGTACACCCAGGATCATGGCAATTATTGGTGTGGAGAAACAGATACCATTCAATTCACCACCTTTTTAAAAGATGTGACTAATTTTCATAGCAGTCATTTGCATAATTTTATTTATTTCCTGTAGCTTCTGTCCAGCTACTTACTAGGGCAACATTTAACTCATTCTGGAATGCCGTTGTGATATTAGCAATTGTATTTTAAGTGCTTCTGCAGAGAGTTTGTAGGGGAATGAACAAAAGAAGAAGGGGTTCTGGTGGGCAAGGGCAGAGGGAGATGCATCACCAAACAACGAACCTGTTCCAGGTGAGTGACTCAAAGTGGTCACTGAACATTGCTTGGAATAAAGGAATGCAGGGAAAAGTGAACCAAACTCACTCAATTTAGGAGGATAAATTTTGAAATAATTCACTTCCTGGTCTGTTTTCAGTTGGTTTGTAGGATGATAACCATAAAACTGTGCTGCAGAGATTTGAATATAACATGCCATGTAAAAAAAAAGAGAGTGTATGAGAAACATGTCTTTAATCTGAGGCACGAAAATAAAACAAAGCTATGGATGAACTGTGCTAATTGCCTCTTGCAATTATGGGGAGCTGACTCATAAAAGTACCAGACTGACACCAGCCGAAATCACACACAAAAAAAGCAAACAGAACATTTGGAAGTAACTTTTGAAAAGGTTAATATTTGCTAAGGAAGGGGAACCATATCCTGGGGGAAGGATGTGCAAACTGCTCTTGGAGCAGAGAGAGCTCCGCTCACGGGTGGGGCCAAGACAGAAATGTGGAGTTTGTACATACTGGGGGAGCAATCCCTGCAAGAGGATGCCAGGGACACAGCAGGAACACTGGATGGAGATTCATGAAAATCACATTTTTATTTCAAAGTAGTGTGCTATGGAAGGCTTGTTTGAAAATGATCAACTCTGCCCAGCTCAAGGGGAAACCACTTTATTAAGCTTGAGTAAACTCTGTGTTTAGAAGAGGTTTTGGTGTTATAAATATTTTATAAAAATTTTTTTTAGAAAGCTTTTGATAGTAAAACTCAGGACCACAGGAAACTAGAAGGTTGGTTTTCCTGAATGCATCAGCACATTTTGAATTGGTGAATTAAGTTTCTAAGGAGTTGTTTGTCAGAAAGTTCTAAAATTCATCAACAGCATGTGCTAGGAAAAGCAGGGGTGTGAAAAACTCCATCCAGAGATGGAAACTGAACTCCTGCAGCCAGGGGTGCTCTGGACAGAGCTTTAAAAGGAGCTGAGAAAGCTCAGCCTCCCCCAATATCCTTAAAAAGGTTTTACTGCAAGGTAGAAGCTAAAAACTGGACTGTGATAGGCTCATTTATTTTCTCTGGGAAAGGGTATGGGAAGCACAGGAGGCACTGCAGGAAAACACCCAGCAGATTGGGGGGCATAAGAATATGAATTCATGAAACAATTTCCATTGCCTGGAAGGACAGAAACACCTGGAGATGGCTGATGTCAAACACTTCTCTGCTGCTGGATGCCCCAGAAGGGATCTGGCAGGTCACTGTGTGCTTGTACACATTTTGCAGGCCCTTTATTAGAGAGTTTCCACAAAAATATAATTTGGGCAGTGACTCAGCACTTGAGGTAGGTGGCAAAGGGAAATAAAATACATTTTTAACCCCTGGAGGTGTTATAAAGGGTGATGTTTGTAGAAGGCATGGGGATGATGCTGGTGCATTTTACAAAAATACTTCTTTATCATGAAGAAGTTCACAGGACTTAAGGAGGAGAATGTAAAGAACCCAGGAGTAAGGCTGGGGTGGAAACTGTTGAAGGAGAATTCTGCACAGAGGAGCAGTGGGTGAGACTGCAGTCTGTGTGATCCCTTGCCATGAGGAAAAGAGAATTTCACCTGCAGGGAAAAATTCTGTTCTCCCTCCTTACTTTGGGTAAATCCCAAGGGATGTGCCCAGAGAGAACTCCTCTCAGTCCAAGCTTTACTGCATCCCTTTTAGCCACTCCATTTGCTGGGCAGGCTGTACCTCCACACTCCCAGACACACATTTAATGCATAGATCTGCAGTGCTCTCCTCACCTCCCACCCCTCTCTGGGCTCACCAGAGAAACTGAGCTCCTGCAGATGCAGCTGTGGGTCATTTTTGGGGCCATCTCAAACTGATCACCATTGTCCTTGCAGGGTGTGTGTGGCAGAAAGCTCTGTCCAGGGTTATGCAGGGAGAGGAGTCACTCCAACAGCTGTGCTTTGCACAGACGAGGAGTCAGGGTAGCAATGCATAGGAAAAGCTTTTGGTTTTGTTTATTTGGTAATAAAGGAAAAAATAAAACAATTCTTGCATTGATGCAGGTCATTGTTGGAGGAAAATTTTGTTGTTTGAGTGAGGGTAATTAATGCCCTCTCAAGGCTGAGACACACCTGAAGGACATTTGCTAATGGGATTGAAAAAGTGGTTGGTGCAGCCTGGAGTTTCAAATTAAGGCCATCAAAGGTAAAAGCTGGGGTGGGATCAGGCTGGTGCTGCTCACCTGGGGCAGTGGTGGCTGAGGAGCAGCAGCTGGGGCTGAGCTTCCTGCAGTGAAATCACCTTGGGTGCCCGGGAAGGAGGGTTTGCTGTGTGCTCCCCTCGCATCAGAGAGAGATCCTGCAGAGCCACCGCTTCCTGCTTCTGACCATCACCTGCAACTCAAAGTAGGTTTTGTGATGCAGCTTTTGTCTCTTTGATGGTTTTTGTACAGAGTCCATGGTGTTGTTTGGCTCAGTTTTGGAGGATTTGGATTAAACCTGTCTGGTGTTAATAGCGATGAGAGGTTTGAGGCTTGGTGTGGCTCTGCGCTTTAGGGTGATTTTGAGCCAGCATCTCCTTTTTGGGATCCATGAGGACCAAAAGGCTTTAAAATCAGCTTTTATTGTAATGAAACTGGAAAGTGTTTTCCATAGAGGAAATTCACAGAGGTTGTGGAAGGTAGAAATGATTCTTGTGTCTTTGAGAGCTGCTCCTTGCTTTTAAGCTTGGTTTTGGCTGGGTAAGTGGCTGTTGGAGCTGTAGCATTTTCAGTGCAGTGTTGAAGAGACTTTTTAGAAGTTTTATTTCCATTTCCATGTTAATGTCTGGCTTTTCTGCTCTCCATCACCACCCCTTTCCCCCAGCAAACTTGGCTGGCTACTCACTGGTGCTTTCCAGAGGTTTCTCTGTGATGTGTTTCTTCGAAGGTTCATGTGTTTCTCGTGGACATGATTTTGTCAATTAAGGAATTGAAATATCAGTGACTTTTTGGCTGAATCTAATGCAGAGATATGGCAGCTGTTCCTGTAATTCATGGAAATGCAAAACCAGTGGTATAAATGAGACACAGAGGGCTTTGGATATGAGCTGAAGGAAAAGGGGTCTCTGTGGCAAAGTTGGTATTGAGTTGCAAAAAAAAAAAAAAAAAAAGAAAAATCTGCTATTCTAGACTTCTTTTCTCATTTTCCTGCAGTAAACTGCCTAAATGTCAATGAGTATGGTAATGTACATCTAATCTGTTTTTTCTAAATAGTACAAAAGGGATATGTAACAATGAGTCAAATATCAGCATGAATTTATGTAGTATCTGATGGCTTTGGAATTTGTGTGTATCAGCACTAGTTCCTGCTAATTGTTTAATGGGAAAATGCATTTAATTCAAGTGGCTGTTGGAAAACCATTTGAAATCCTGTTTGGTTGTTTGATATTTTTTTTTACCGAGTACGAGTAGCTGTGTGTGCTCTTGGGGAAGAGATAATAGTGCAAAAATAAAGAGATTTTTATAAATAATTTAATAAAGGAAGAGAACAACCTGTAAAACTGTTGGGTGCAACCAAGAGGAATAATCTGAGTCCCTTAAATTTTGTGTGGGATGTCAAGAATTTGTGTTGCTGAGTTTTGGTTGGGGAAGGGGGTACAGGGCTGTGCTGCTGGAATTTGGAAAGGTTTTGGCAGTGTAATCTTCCAGTGACAAGTCAGATTAAAACACGAAGTTGAAAAATTTCAGGTTTTTTCAGTGGCAGTTTCCTGAAAGTGGGGTCAGCTTCTATAGGCTCTGCCCCAGGGCTGCTACAGCAGGGTAAATCCAGAACCTGTGGTGTATTTACATCATTTTAACTGATTTTTTTTTCATGGCTGGGATGGTTGAATTCAGTTTTTTTCCCTTAAAACAAAGATGGGGAAGGCCTGTGGTAGAGCTTGTACAGAGGCAGATGCCTGGGGTGGGAAAGAGCTGCTATCCCCAGCTGGGCAATTACTGCACTGCACAGAATTCAACAGAAAACTTCTGATTTGCAGCAGCTGTGGTTGTGGAAATAATTAAAAATGTGTTTTCTGTACCTGAATCATTTTCTGTGTGTATGAATGGAGCTCGCTGAGATTCTTGGTGCTTTTTTCCTGTGCTGTGACCCAACTTATTTATCAGTAGCAGCAAATTGTTAGTCATTCTCAGAAGTAGCCTGAACAAAATGTGCCAGCTAAACTGCACTAAGAGTGGGGGAAATAAAAAAAAAAAACCAAAAAAACAAAAAAAAAGCCCACAACAAAAAAAGCAAAGAAAAAACCTCCTCAAACCTGATCTGGCTGTTATGGGAGACGATTATTATAGTTCTTCACTTGCAAATTTTCCATTTGTGTTAAGTTGCTTCCCACAGTCTCTCACTGTCACATTCATTCAGAAGCCAGAATGGCATTGATAGAGTTCAGCATTTTGGCTCATTCTGCCTGGAGACTGGATGTACAGGATGTAACAGAAATCTTCCCCCAAAATTCTGCCCTCCCAGTTGTCTGTCTGTTTTTTACTTGAAAGCACTTCTTAGGCCCTCCTCCTCTTCCTTTTGTCCTGACTCGAATATGCTTTGAAAACAAAACAAAACACTTGAAATGGCAATTTTGGAGCTTCCCCCTTGCAAAGCTCTTCCTCTTTCAGATGATTAATAAAAGAAATAAAAACCAGCTCAAAAACGCTGGTTTGAAGCTGCCCTCACTTGCCCAGAGATGCCCTGAGGGTTGCAGCCCCTCTGCCCTGGAGGTAGTCTGGGAGAGCTGGGGTGTTCAGCCTGTTTAAAGGAAAACTGCATTAAATTCAAAGAGCTGCTGGAAAATAATGTAAAATCCCCATTTCTCCTTAGTTTTGCCAACTAGATGTAGTGGTGTCTGCTTCTGGTGGGAGATAATGGTGCTGTAGTCAGAATAAAGGGATTGCTCCAGAGCAGATCAACTGTTGGAGTTGAGAGCTCAACTATGGAGAAGAATTCAGGGGACCTCAGAGATCTTTCCAGTGTTTACAAGGCTCCAGGAGAGCTGGAGAGGGACTGGGGACAAGGGATGGAGGGACAGGAGCCAGGGAATGGCTCCCAGTGCCAGAGGGCAGGGATGGATGGGACATTGGGAATTGGGAATTCCTGGCTGGGCTGGGATTCCCAGAGCAGCTGGGGCTGCCCTGGAGTCCTGGGAGTGTCCAAGGCCAGGTTGGATGGGGCTTGGAGCAGCCTGGGACAGTGGGAGGTGGCCCTGCCCATGGCAGGGGTAGAATGGGATGAATTTAAGGCCCAACACAAATCCAGTTGTGCTCTCTAAAGCAACGCAGAGTGAGGCTCTATAACTTTCCTGAATTAATTAGTTTTGTTTGCAGCTGGTTGCCATCCTGCTGTGGAATATCCACATTAAGGTGCCTGTTGTAGGCGCTGTCCACGTGGCCTTTCAGTTTAGAATTCCCACCACTATTCCAGCCAGGACAAGGAAGCTCACTCCCACTCCTTTGTGCCTCACATCCTCCTCCCTGCCAGGATTTCCTCAGTGTTCCCCCTTCTCTGATGCAGAGGCATTTGCAGCAAGGATAAAACTTTCCGAAAAGGAACTTAATAAAATGTGCGCACCTTTTTGTTATTCTTTATTTTTAAGGGCTTGTGATTTCCTCCCAACAAAACTGTCACTGAAGCTGGTAACCACATTTAGCAGGAATGATTAGAGATGTGTGACAAATCTACAGCAAAACTGGGAACACTTTTCATCAGCTCTATGAGAAGCGGGGAGGGGGAAACATCTTTTCCTCTCCCTCTCTGCCTGACAGAGCTCTTGAAAATTTAAGATAGGGGAGTCTAACTTCTGAACAATGTTTCTGGTAAAGTATCAGACAATTTTTTTAATAGAGAAAATACATTCTGGATGGCAATCAGTGCCAATGGTTAACATCCTTAATCTACAGGGATGGGGTATCTTGGCTTATCACAACAAAAAGTAGGAAAAAAATTGCTCTTGGTTTTACAGCAGTTAAGAAGGCAAGATTTTTTGAATGAAGGATAAAATATGTTTGTCCCATAACAGTCATATTTAAAATACTTATAAAACAAAGAGTGGTGTTTACATTTTGGTTCTGTACTTCTTGTGCCCACAAAAATTATGTAAAAATAAATATATAAAAGCCTGTGCTCCCATGGGAGTAACTAAACTTCTAAGTGCTTCAACAAAATAAAGAGCTTCAAGGTGTTTCTTTGCTGATTTAATCACTATCCAGCAATCTTTCTCGTTATCTAGTTTCTAATAGAATATAGAATTTCACTTTATTTAGGTCAATGTAAAAAAAGAAAATTATATTTTTTAATAGGTGGTGTTTTTTGAGGGCATGGGCTCTATCTACATATTACATATTTTAGATGAATATTCTTAAAAACTGTTTCTAAACAGTGTTGAACACAGGTAAAATTATATCTTATAGATTGCATAGAAAATCCTGAACAGAGTTAATGAAACACTGGTTCTCCCAAGAAGAGGTTCATCCTATATTAGGTTGAGATTATCAGCAGCAGAATGGAAAAAGATTAGGGGTAAAGGTATGTGGAGGCCTCAATCTAATGCAAGTTAATATTAAAATTATGTCTGGAAGTCATTTAAATCCCCCAGTAATGGTTAAGTAGAGGGAAAGCAGCAATATTTAAGTGTTAAAGGAGGATATTGGCCTGTTGGTTGTTGGGTGGAGGGAATGTAAAGGTGTTGGACAACTTTGGGAAAATATAACACACACCTCCATGGTCTTAGATTGTTGTTAAATACCAGACCTTCCCTGGAGTTCCAGTACTTCAGCTGTGCTCCAGGAAAGGCTCATCAAGAGAAAAGCAGAGTTGTGAGGAAGGGGGTTTTGGGATGATGGATGTCCCAGTTGATATTCTTGTCTGGAAGCGAGTTGTTCATTTTTATACTTGGATTTTTATTGAAAATATCTGAAGTATTACAGGTGTGCTTTAAGTTAAAATCAGGTCCTGAACATAATAACGATGATCTGTCTAACTTGTGACGGTAGAAATATGTAAATTCTGTTTTATAAACTGCCATTTTTTTACATTTTTGGGAAAAACACTGAAGCATCATGTCAGTGTTTTGGTTTAAACCTGGATTCTTGACTGTTTTCAGGGAATTAACTGTAACAGCAAAAATTGGGTGTTTTTTCTGTCAATCTGTAAGTGTTGACCATACTATGCCATCAGGAACTTTATGGTGATAAATTTAAGTTCCCATTTGAATTCAGGTGTGCTTAATCACAGATACTACACAGGTTTGCCCATGTAGGTTTTATGCAGATAAAGAAAATGACTTGCATAAGAGGAGGTGACAAAAGAAAAGGAAAATAAATGAAGATGGAGTTTGTGATGCAGTGCATCACCATTTTGATGGTTCAGGGAAAGGAAAGAGGCTTTGGTTTTCATCCTCATGGAGGAATTGAAGAAATCCTTACCCCAAAGGCCACACTAAAATGCCACATCATGTGACCTCATCAATAATCCTTCAGTGATTTTGGGGTGTGGGATTATTTTTGACTCTGTTTCCCATCCTGAAAACCAGGGTACTGTTCCTCATCTGTCTTGCAAGGATGTTGTATTTACCAGGGAATGCATGCAGAATGACTTCTGAAAGATGCTCTAGAGTGCAAAGAATTATGGCATTGTTTTTATTCATGACTTGAGCTGGGTTTTAGTTAGTTGCACGCCTTTGTATGCCGCGTGTTGGGTTTTTACAGCAACGCCTGTGTTCTCTGGGCACCTAAGCAGAGCTTTTCATTTTCAAGCTACATCGTTCAAATGCTGGATCCGTACCAAATCCACCTCCTCCACACGTTTGAGCCACATTATTAATAATAATATGGTTGATTGCTGGTGCTGTATATTTGTTTTGCAGCAAGCTCGTTGAGAAGCTGGGCGTGTTAATAAGGTATGGTGTGTTTCTCCTGTGTTCTCAGCAAGGCTCCTGCCTGGAGCACGCAACTGGCACTGCCCACATTCTCCTTCCACCACCGCTCCTAGGCAGAGCACGCGGGCGTTCTCAATTCGCCAGATCGTTCACAAGTTACCTCCAACCCAACCTTGTCATTGCAATTTGTCACACTTGCAGTGGATGCTTTTTATGTGCTGCATCTCGCCCGGGTCTCACCGCGCCAGGCCGGTGCCACAGGGTACGAGACAGCAACAAAGATCTCAAGCGTAGTTTAAAAGGTGGCACTATAAAAGAGGGGAAATAACGGCTGCAGTCGCTGCTAGATAGCCTGTTCCCACAGATCCTGCAGCCCTTCCTTGATTTCAGACCAAAGCTGGGTGGTAGGAATGACTTCCTTCCCTGCTGCCATCCTAAGCCTGGTGTGTTTCTGGCACCCTCAGTGTGGAGAAGCCCTGGCATGGTATTTCTGGAGGGAATGCACTGGGCACAGTTTCATAGTGAGAAATGTTGGAGGAGACTCTCCCTAATCACCTTTTGGCTGACACTCTGTGGGAATCAGGATGGTGTTATGAATGGACCTCTGTGGTGGTGTTCACAGGGGTCCCAGGATGAGGGAAGAGATGAGAATGTTGACTCCATGTTTCAGAAGGCTGATTGATTATTTTATTATATATATCATATTAAAACTATACTAAAAGAACAGAAGAAAGGATTTCATCAAAAGGCTTGCAAAGAACAGAGAACAATGGAATGATAACAAAAGCTCGGGACTCTAAGAGTCTCAGCCAGCTGGACTGTGATTGGCCATTAATGAGAAACAACCAACATGGACCAGAGATGCATCTGTTGCATTCCACAGCAGCAGATAATCATTGTTTATATTTTGTTCCTGAGGCCTCTCAGCTTCTCAGGAGAAAAATCCTAATGAAAGGATTTTTCATAAAATGTGTCTGTGACAGACCTCTACCTGTGCAGAGTTCCCAGCTTTTCCCCTTTTTGGGCTGTGCTTGGACAAACCATCAAAGATTGCTTTATCTCTTGCTGGAAGCAGTGAAGTTATGCTACTCCTTAAAGGGGGGAAAAAAGTAAAAAAAAAAAAGGTGAGAACAAAATAGGTCTGCCTTTCCTCTGTTCTTCATCTGGAAAATGCAAGTCATAATTTTCTCATAATCCTTTCCCATCTGGTTTCTAGATACTGGAATCTGTGCCTTAGCATGTTTTCATACAGTCCCTCACATAATGCTTTCTTGGTCTCAGTGATGTCCCTCAGGTCATAGCAGCTTTATGGTGATTTCTGTCAGGAGATGCTGTTGCACTGTCAAGTGCCTTCTGCAGGGACTTCGGGACAGTCTGTGCACCACTTCCTCCCCTGGGGTCTCCAGTTGATATTTCCTTTTGTGGTGCCAGGTAAACTTTTGTTTTCTGTCAGCCTGGGTTAGCTCTGATAATGATTTGGTTACAAATACACCCCTGTGAGTTTTGGCACAAAACCTGTGCAAGCCTTAGCATGGGAGGTTGCAATCCCAAGCCAAGGAATAGCTGCCTTGAGGTCCCCTCTTAAATTTCTCCTTTCAGTCACTAGAACTGTGCTGAAGCTGCTTTCTTCGGATTGCAATAAATTCCTGTCCCGGGAGAAAGATGGGATTTGAACTAATGCTGAACTGCATGAGTGGTGAGGATTTTTTGGGGGTGAGAACTTTTGTAGAGATTGGAGGAGGGTGGTTGTCCTCAGGAACAGCATTTCCACCCCCATCACCGGGGATATGATGTTACAGCAGAGCAGGCAGTGCTGGGGAAAGTGCAGGAGGAACCAGCTCATCAGGGATGTGGCTGCTTAGCCAGTGGATCTCCTCTGCTGCTATTTTATGATGTTTAAAGCCAGTTGGCCGTGGATCTCGTGGGAAGGCTGTGTCCCTCTGCCTCCCCTCTTTTCCATGCACACACTGGTGCTGGCAGAGCTTTTGACAGAGCTCACTGGCTGCTGGCAGAGGAGCAAATCCAGGTGTGCCCACAGGGATGCACAGCCTCAGTCCCGCTGGGGCACCAGAAATCATAGAATTGGTCAGGTTAAAAATGACCTCTGAGATCATGGAGTCCAACCAGCACTGCCAAGGCCACCACTCATCAATGTCCCCAAGTGTCCTCACATCCATCCACGGGGCTTTTTATGTGCTCTAGAGACAGGGACTCTATCACTGCCATGGGCCACCTGTTCCAGTGCCTGGCCACCCTTGCAGTCAAGAAATTTTTCCCATATCCAGTCTAAAGCTGCCCTGGCACAGTTTGAGGCCAGTTCCTTTTGTCCTGTCCCTGTTCCCTGGGAGCTCACCTGGCTGTGCCCTCCTGGCAGGAGCTGTGCAGAGCCAGAAGGTCCCCCCTGAGCCTCCTTTTCTCCAGGCTGAGCCCCTTTCCCAGCTGCTCCTGGTGCTCCAAACCCTTCCCCAGCTCTGCTCCCTTCCCTGGACACGCTCCAGCTCCTCAATGTCCCTCTTGTAGCAAGGATTTGAACTGCAGCCTTGAAAATTCCAACATTAAGCTTCACTCCTGGAACTCGCAGCACGAGCACAGACTGTCAGCAGGTGATGGATTTTGGGAACATTGTGCTGTCTCTTGAATTTAATAAGAGTTTTGGGGTCTTTTTAAGTGATCCCAGTGAAGCTGAAGGTGTGGAAGTTCTGCTGGATTTTTCTTGCAAGGTTTTTATGTCTCATTAAAAAGAGGAGGGGTGGTCCAGGACACCCTGGCCTGGGTGTGTTTGTGCTGTGCCTGAAGCTCAGTGAGTCTCTCCTTTGCTTCCCCACCCACGTGGCACTTTGTGTGTGTTTCCCTCGCTGTAACTGAGTGCTGCTATAATGAGATTAGGCCTGGACTTTTCATTGCTGCCTCTCGAGTTTCTGTGAGCGTGTTGTCAGTTTGTAGGCATCTGCTCAAACACTCTTCCTGCAGGCAGGCTCTGCTGCCCTCTCCCCTCCTGCAGAATGAAAGGATTGAAAAGTGACAGTGCCACCCCAGTCCCTGGGCTTCCTGAGGAGATGCAGGATCTCATTGCAAATAATATTCAAAAGATGCTTTTTTTTTTTTTAATGATTTGGTCGACAATGGGCAGGAAGAAAAGGTTAAATGGTAATGAGAAACTCCACTAATTGCACTTTTGAGGAGTGGTGCTGTAAGTGATTACATGCATGATTGAAAACCATACGTTGGCTCCACAAATACAGCCTGACCTACCTGTATATTTTCAATAAGAAGTAATGTCTCCTATTTCTAAGAGAAACTAAAAAAAAAATCCCCCTAACCCTGCTGTTTTTAGCTATATACAAATGATAAAAGCAGAGACATCAAAGTGTGCAGCCTTTCAACTCATGCTCAATTAGAATAAAAGTTTGGTCGCTGTTTTAAACATTTTGGGCTAACTGATTGTGACAGCATCTCAGCTCTGCAAATGGGATGATTTTGGATTGACTTTTGATCTGACTGACAGTTTCTTATACACTTCAGTGTTGGTTTATGGCATACAAGTCTGCATTTGAATCCACATGTGACTAATTAGAAACTGTTTATGGGCTGCATGTATACGTTCACACAAGAGTAAAGGGGTTATTTTCAAACTGGAGCTGTGTTATTAATGAAAGAGTTAATTTAACAAGGTGCTTGATGTGCTATTTTTATAGTGTCTACAACAGAGATGTGAAAAATTAAACCACAAAAGGGTGCATTTAGCATAAAGAACGAATATATATAAATGCTAATGTCAGATATGGAAATTGTTACAATGAAAATCTCTTCCAAAAATCATTTATAATTGTTTGGCTGTTAGAGGAAAACAACAGGTTGAATTTTAGGCAAGTTTCAGAGTGCTTTTACAGTTATGGATATTGTAGAAATTTCACTGTAGCTTCATTTTTTGCCTATCTGTATAAAACATGACAGGAGAGCGTACATTTATGATGATCCCTCCATCCAGCTCCATGGGAAGGGCTCCTCACACCTCAAGTGAGGAATCTGTGCCCCCAAACACAGCTGGGGGGTTGGAAAAGTCTGCAAAGAGGAGTTCCAAGATGAACACAAGCATAATGACATTTTCCTGATAAAATAATGCTTCCGTGTCAGGGAGAAGGGAACTGTCAGCACGCCTTTGTCGGCCTCTCCCAGGCTTAAGAAAGGGTCCCTGACAGTTTCAGCATTGCCTTTAAATATCTTATTGAAATGTAGATTAAGACTGTACATCTTATAATAGTTGGAAAGCCTTTTCATTTTAAGTCTTGTAGAAAAGCAAGTATTAAATAAGTATTAACTTTAGCAGTTATATTTTAGCATTTTTCTCAGGTTGATCCCTGCTAGACCTAATATTTAGATTTATTTAAAGAGGCAGTAGATTACCTGCCAGTACAGTAGTAGAGCATTGTGCATTCCTCTGAGTCTCCATAAAGTAAGATTAGCTGTATCTTTTATTAGTGCCATCATCTCTCCTGTATTTCACAAAGGTCCTGTGAAAACACCCAGCAGAATCTTCCACACAACTGCTGCTATAATCAATGATGCCTCAGCGTTCCTGGTTTAGCATTTTTCAAGTGCTTCTACCATCAGTTTAATATTAAACTTATTTTAAATAAAATGCTGGTGAAATCTTTTCTATAAGTAGGGCTTTTCCAGACTCTCTTGTAACTCAGAAATCCTCATTATCCTGCTCTTATAATGTGAAACACAGTCTAGTGTGGATTGTATTTATCAGTCTGGACTCTGCTTGATATGTAGACTGTTTATCCACTTTCTATGTAAAACAATGATATTTTAAATCAGTTTGTGAGGCTCAGTTTCTGGGTGCTGATTTTGGACTCTTGGACTTGCTGGAAAAAACTTCAGAAAATCCATCTCTGCAGTTTTTTTTTTGTTTGTTTTGCCTGAGAAAAACATTTAAATTAATTTTATAACTTAAAATTTAATTAAATTATTTAATTTATAATTGAAAATTTGTGCACCTCATGTTTGTAAATGTAAATTTCCACCAGAACCCTAAAACAATGGCCAAGGTCACAGGAGTCTTGACTTCAAGGTGGTGACTTGGTTGTGACAAGGTAGCCTTGTTAGTATCTTTATTTCTTATATAACCCTTTAATATATTATATATATTTTCTCATGTATTATATTCATATATAATATATAACCCCTACATATTTCTTTCATTCATATCTAATTTATGTGATGTATGTAATGAACTTGATTTTTTTTGCAAAGCTTGGCTATCAGAAGGATAAATTCCAGCTGCACAGATGTGATGCAGAGCTAACTGAAAGCCAATAAAGACACAATTTACACACCCTGACCTTTCAGGATGGGTCCCTGTCCTAAACAAGTGCAAGAAATACTGGGCTGTGCTGGCACTCGGGCAGTTCATACTTGCTGAATAAATACAAATAAATATTTGAGTGCACACAAGGAAATATCAGCCTGGCTCACAAGAGATGGGGACTGGGCAGCAGAGGGAAATGATTCATGAATGAAAAGAGAGACTGAGCAGTGCAGTAACTCCATTCAAAAAAGAATATTAAAATACTCCCTGGAAGTTGCTCAGTCCTGTGGTAGCAGCTCAGAACCCAGATGTCCAATTCATAAAATTCTGCAGTTGTGTGGAAGATTCTGCTGGGTGTTTTCACAGTCTTTGAAAATACCAAGGTATTTAAATATTCCAGAAGTTCCTTCAGTTTTTTTTTTTCTTCTGGATGCTTGGGTGGGCTTAAATATGAGCCCTGCCCTTTAGTTGGGCTCCTATTCTGTGATTCTGTCAAGAGCAGAAGGAAGGAAAGTTTTTCTGGGATTTTTAGCGGCCAAGTTAAAATTCCCCAAAGATGCAAAGACTGGAAGGGATCTGTTTTCCTTTAATTGGTGGAATATCTGTCTCAGGGCTTTGGGTGTGAGCAGTGTTGGTCTATACCAACAAGAAAACAAGGAGTTATCTTTATAGAGCAGTTCTGGAGATGTTTAATGCACACCAGATTTATCAACTGAAAATTTTTGTGATCTTTTCCTCTGTTCTTTTCTCCCTGTTTCTCCTTTCCTTTCTCCTACAAAACCATAGCACTCCAAACTAGTGAGTGCAAAAATATGGCAAGCAAAATATTAATATTTTTTATTTCACAGGGATTTGCTTGGTTTGGATGGGGAGCAAAAATATAACAATAAGATACTGTGTTTTGGCTGAATCTTCTCCTTTTGGGAAAAATAACCTGGAGTGGGATATTTCAATGTTTTAAAGCTGTTCCGTGAATTACTGAGTCTTCAAAGAACTTTGACTAAAGAGCACAATTTGATGTAATTAGTTTAAAATGATGGGAAGAGCGTAATCTTGCACATCTTTAGACATGTGACTGTGTTCAGCCCTCTGGTAGAGATTTGTAAACCAAAGGATAATGCAGTTTTATGCACAGGAATGAGAGGAATGTTCAGCTCCACGGTTTGCAGGCATCCATGGTGGATGGGTTTGGGTTTTATTCCCCAGCTTTCAACCTCGAAATGCGCTTTAAACTTTTCATTTAAAATGTTGTAATTCTGGAAGAGCACCAGTAAAATCACTATTGTGATTATTTATATCTGGGTTTGTATTCAGTGATATGAGGAAGGACTTTGTCCTCCTGATTGTGCTTTGACATTCAAACCAAACTGAAATGTTGAAAACAAGCACACACAGAAATGCAGTGTTCTGGTTGATATTGAGCCAAAACCATGGAAAATAATTGAATTTCCCATAGTTTTGATTAAAAAAACATAAATGGTTCCAAGTTTGCTCCAGCTGAGTCCAGAGATTTCCGGCAGTGAGATGGGAGGAATTCCTGAAAAACTTTGGGAATTCAGCAAATTTGGGATGAATGTGGACTGAGGTTTGTGTTTAATTACAGAATCTAAACCCAAGCAAATTTTGTCATCCTATCAGTTATGTAATGGAGTTTGTCCCAGGTCCTCCACAGAGCTGCTCATTTCTGATGGATCCTGATGAAATCTGCTGTGATTATTACATTTTATTACAAGTTCTGCACTGAATGTGGCCAGAAATGCTTTGTGGCAGTTCCTAAAATAGGAAGTTACTCAGCATCATGATTAAGATGCCTATTTTAAGAAAGTTGCTTGATTTTTTTCTCTTTGGTGAGACAGAGCTTTCCAGCTCTTCATCTACCCTGCTGAATTTTGGGGGCTTGGGTTTGGTTTTTTCTCAATACCACAAGATTGCCTTCTATAATTTTTAAGTATTTCTTTCCTGGTGAGGCTGGTGGGGATATTCAAGAAAACAAACTCCCCAGTAATAATGGTTGGGTGTGAATAAGTATTTTTTTTTGGTAGTCCTTTAACATTTTGCTGTGAGCTCTTGTGCTCCCTCTACTGACTTTCCACCTGGGAATGACAGAGAACTGCTACAACAGAGAATTTCCTGACACCATCACTAGGAAGAATATCTTGCTTTAATTTAAAAAAACAACTTTTTTTCAAATTTCCACTCTAGTTCTTGCAGTTTTGGAAAAAACAGAGGGAAAAATAAATGGATGTTCGCAGATAAAGGAGAAAAGTATCTTCTTTTTTCTGATATTGGGGGGAATTAAAAAACAGTGAGGAGATAATAAAGAGGCAAGAGATGCTAATAATTGATTTTATGAGATTTGATGGGGAGATAAAGGAGATTATAGGATAACACAGGGAACATAGAAGCCATTGGAAGAAATCTATATGTGTGTCATTTGTTACCTCTGTTCAGTCCCATGAAACTCCAGGAAATTCTTCAGAGGACGTTATTGAAATACATAGTGAAATTTGGGGTGGGAAATCTGGAAATTTTTCATTGCAACAACAGAAACCCTTAGAATTACTAAGAAATTAAGAATAAAATCAAGGTCTCTTAATGTGTCTAACTTGAAGCTGCTTTCATTCAATGAAAATGTTATGTGAAAAAAACAACTGATTCTACCAAGACATATCTGCATAGAGTTTTGATATTTTCCTTGATGTGGTCTAAAGTCTTGAAAGTTTTTGATTTTAATGCTGTTGGTATGAGCCTTGGTGAGATTAGAAAGTGGTTTCAGTGCAAAATGTGCGTTTCACTTGTGACTTAAAATTTGATTTCAGTAATTTGAAGAACAAACTACTCGGTCTTCTTGGGTTTTTTGTTCACCTTCATGTGTTTTTGGTGTTCTTTATCTCTAATTAGCGTCTGGTGATGAGATGAATTCTGGGAATAACAACAACTTGCATGTGGGGATGGGAAATGTGTCCTTGGCCTTTGTTGGTAGATTTCATCTGCAGAAAGCTGCAATTGTGGTGCTTTTTTCTGTTCATTCATTAGTCATGGGAGTTAATTACCCGTGAGGCCACACGAGACTCCTCGTTTCTTGGCAGGTCAGCTGGTGGTGGCCTGTTCGGTGCTTTTTGTGGGAGCCACATGGGTTGGGTGTCACCTCCCTGACTCTTCCTGTCTGTACTTTATCACTAATGTCATCTGGGATGCCATGGAATGGTTTGGGTTGGAAAGGACCTCAAGGGCCAGGTAATTCCAGCCCCAAATTAGCCAGCAGAGAGGGATTCTGCCCTCCAAGGTGTGGAAAATAAAGGGAGTTTGGGCCACAAGTGCCTGTTTAATGAGGAGCTCCTGCTGCATCCCTTCATGGTGATGGGCTCCATCCATATTCCCATGTCCTGATGTTTAAGGGGCACACAGATCATCCTGCTGGGCACCTGAACCAAGCCCTACATTTCTTCCTTTTAATTAAACCTGTTATTTCCTAGAGGCACCTTTTGATGTGCATTGACTTTTGAAGGGTTGAGGAATGAGACACAGATACCTTCTTAGGTAAAGAAAACATTTCTAGTGTGTGTGAGGTGGGCCCATGAATTTTGTTGCTGTGTTTTGGGGTGTTTTTTGCTGTTTTTTGATGTGTAGGTTCTTTATATTTTGGCTCTTTCTGATGATTCATTTTTCCCTGTTGCTTTAGGGGAATTCTGGCACCCCATTCCCAGGTGCAAATATTTTTATTTCCAAATGAACCCAAAAACTCGAGTGATGAAAACAGATATCTGTAAAGATGACAGTACCACAAGATGTGCAATTATTGGATTCCTGTCATATTGTGTTAATGTAAATGTTAAAATATCCCTAATGTGGTTTTGGAATAAAATATAAAAATAAATATGTATATATATTGCAAATAGATGTATATGATGTTTCTGAATGACTTTGACATTAAATGGGATTTTGCTGGAGGATTTTAAAATGCTCAGGATGATCCTGGCAACTCCTAAATATTTTCTCTTCAAAGACTGAAGCTGGGCAATGCAAATGTTAGGTAGAAAAACTGTGAGACACCAAATCTGTCCTAAATTCTCCAGGTTGATTTTTCTAACGTGATTACATCCCAAATCTTTCCCTTCTCTATCCCTGCCATGCTGGGGCTGGAGAAAGGAGCAGGGACCACCCTGGGTGATTCTCCTCCTGCAACCAGAGGTGAAAATTCACTGCAGATGCTGGGCTGGAGTCACGGGCAGTGACCAGCTCCAAGTGTGAATCTGTCACTTGCTGAACGATTTGTCATGCAAAAGTCATCCCAGATTGCTTTTCCCTCTTGCCACTGCTCCCAAAAGCCCTACTGTGAACCTGTGGTAGATTCCAGGACCCCAGGACTCACAAATGTATATTTTGATAGCGTTTTTTCTGATGGGAACAAAGCAAAATTTTCTTAAATCTAAAATACTAAAAGTTTTCAGAAGATTCGTGTTTTTCTGAAATATTTAAGTTTTAGATTAAAATTGCATCAAGATTTATGAATCTACTGCCTGGTTTTTACCTGAACTAGAGTGAGTTGTTAGGACCATACATATTTTTTCTAAGTTTTCTTGCTTTTTATGTGAAACACCAGTAGTAAGCAAACTCTAGAAAGAAAGAAATATTAAAAAAAAGAAGGAGAAAGAATTGTCATTGAAATGAAAAACTAAAGTGTTTGTGTTTCAAACAACTCATCTGGGCTCCTATAAGTTATGTATCAGCATTTATTGAAATGGTAACCAAATAGGGAATACCTGAGTTAGTTTTCAGGTGGATCAGGAGCTCTTTATTTTCATCCTTGACCCTTATTTTTATTTGCAGTGGATTTCAGGTTTCTCTTTGTTTGCAGCTTGAAAATGGGCCTGATTTTCTTCTATAAGCTGCTGGCTACCTTTGATTGCTGTTTGGAGCTAATTCAGGTGCAATTTTCTGTCTCTTCCTATGGATTACTGATCCACCAACAGGAAGAGCTGGGAGCTGATTCATCCTTTAGCAGGCTTGCGTTTAAGATTTATCTAATTAATAAAAAAATAATAAGAGAACTTCTGCCCAGGGCCCAGAGTTCTTCAGCATCATTTGTCTTTGCTGCTTTTCTTCGTCCACTCTCACTGGGAGAGGTATAACAAGAAGGAGTAACAAAAATATATTGGTTAAGATTTGGGTCCACTTTCAGGAATAGATTGAAATAAATTTCTCTCCATGTTAGATGCTGCAGATGAGATTTCCCTCAGCGTTGCACTTGACTTTATGTGAACGTAGCTGAGAAATCTCTCAAATTTCCTTTCTCTTGGAAGAATATCTTTAATCATAATTGCCAGAATGGTTTGTGATGATCCCATTTGCTCAGGTAGGGCTTTATTTGTTTTGACTCCTGTATATTTAGTTTTGTGAGTATTAAAGCAGCCACCCAGTGATTCTTTATTATTGCTGCCTGTGATAATACCCCTCCTGCCTCATAAATAACAGCAAAAAGTGAGTCATCGATACTTTGCAGCTCCTTAGCTACAAGGTGTCTGTAAGAGAAGTCAGTGCATTGCCTTGAGGGAGCAGATTAAAGGCAAAATGAGTGTGTTTCTGCTTACTTTCTTGGCTCATTGCTTTATGGATATGTGGGATCTAAGGAATAAATGGTGGTCAGAAAAGAACAAACACATTTATTAGAGCAGCTAGAAAGAGACACTGTTTTGCTCTTTGCCAAGGTCCTCCTGAGCAGCTACCAAATGACACGGCCTGCACAGGGCTGGTTTTGACGGAGCCTCTGGGATGTGTTAAAAAGTAAAACCAGAGCAAATCACGTACTGGAAAGCATAACTCAATCAAGGAAAAATGTATGATTAAGGGCGACATGGGCAAGGAAAGCTTTGCCAGAGCTCAGGGTAAATATTTGTATCAGTGTGAAGTGAAAGCTTCACATGGCTGATGTCAAGCAGCTGGAATTTTCATTGTTTATAAACTTTTGTTGTTACAGTTGGGTTTTGGCAGAAAAGGTACCAAAGAGGGAACCGTTTCCCAGCAAGAAAGTTTGAGTTTTGATAAAACAGCTTGAGCAGATAGGAACGTAAAGATGCAGAAATTTATGGGCCTTTTTTAGCATCTCATGTGACCACCAGTTGCCTTGTGATGTGCAGCTGACTCGTCCTGCAGGAGTTTTTTGTGGGCAAAAAAAAAGCCAAGGCTGACCACCAGCCTCCTCTCAAGAAGGTGACCAGCAACAGTCAAATTGAGATTCAAATACTTGCTTCAATAATTGCAGCTTTACCTTGTTCCCGAGTCCAGAGTTCATTTATCTTCAGAGAACATTGCCAGTGTGAGTCAAATATTTTAATGAGAGAAATATGACCTACTTGGGGATTCAACCCAATTTTTGGGCTCTGTCCAGGAGCCTTAAGATAAACTAATACGCCTTTTCCCCCCATCCCTTACCCTCAGTGCCCTAAACTGCAGCTATGGGCCTGTGCTGCTATATTTTACACCATGTTTTATTCAGCAAGAATATTTTGAGGATATTAGAGCTAATCTGTGGTGATGTCAATCTGGGGGTAGAATTTTTTTTATTCTGCAAGAAGTACAAGGCTGGTTTTGGTTGTTGTTCTCTAGGTTGGGTCTGTCCCTGTAACACAGGAGGGAAGTGATTTATACAGATGTTGAGTTGCTGTGAGTAGATATTTCTAACAATGGAGGTTCTTGTGATCTGGGTCTTAATCCCAAAAGTTTGTTATGAGGCTCGTGTTTAGCCTTTTTGAAGGTGAGTTTACAGCTGAGCAACATTGAATCCTCCAAGGAAAAAGAGAGAAACTGAGGTATTTAAAAGCCAATTAGGATGAAAATAAAATTTAAAAAATGGAAGCTTCTTGGGTGAAAACTCTGAGAGTGGTGTTTAAATTCCCAAGTAATGAGTTCCTGAGCCTTAAAGGAACCTGGGCCCTGCTGGAGAGTTGGATGTGCATGTGAAGTGTACGTGTTTTGTTACATATGTGAAGACACTTCAATTTCAAGAGCTTTATATTTTTGTCAGAGTAAACCAGGGGCTACCCCTGCCAGTGAGAAACAGAGCTCTGTAAGAACCTAACAACATTACCCAGCTGCACTAAGAATAGAAATCAAGCCCCTGCTGGTATAATTAAGAAATCTTCACTTCCAGTCCCTGGGCTTTAGAGACCTGGATCACTAACTAATTCCAATTTAGAGAGCTTTTTTGATAAGAGCTTTTGTAAACTAGGAAATAAGCTGAGAATGAAAACTTTTCAGTGTGAGTATTTTAGCTGCGCACTCAGCCTGTTCAGTGTTATTTAATGTTTGGTCTGTCCTGGAGGGAAATCAGATATATCAGCATTGAATTGAAGAAATACAGCACACTCATGCTCCTAAGGGTTTTGTAAAAAAGGAAAAAAAAAATGGTGGCACTCATCCATGGTCTCGGATCTTACATTTGGAAAAGAGCAGCAATTTCATTCATAAATGTAGGGCCTGGCCATGCAGCCTCATGGCAAAGGAACCTCCTGTGAGTCCCGGCTGCTTGGAGCTCTGGGTGATGCAGGGGTGGAAATTCAGGCTAGGCACAGATTATTATTTTTTTTTCTCCTTAATTTCTTTTTTTTTTTCTTTTTCCCTTCTTTTTTGTAACATGAACTTCCTAGTTTGATTCTGATCTCGTTTGTGCTGTGTGAGAGCTGTGGCAGGGAGTTGCTCTGATTGACAGTGATGGGAAGGATCAATGTCACCTGTTCTTTTATTCTCCAAACAAGATTAAATATATTATTTATCAATATATCCTCTCTACATATGGGAGGGAAGCATTTGTCAAGGATGAAAATCACCAGAAACTTGACTGACCATCATCTATTTTTTTTTTTAATATTCAAGTAGTTACTCTTGCTTTGTTTTTTATTATAGCTTCTATTCTGCTCGTCTCATTCTTGTTTCAGGTTTTATTAATTTCCTTTATTCCTCACCAGTTGGCCACTCCTCCTCCCGCAGTTCCCTTGAAGCAGCAGGCAAATTTGGTGCTACTTCTGTGTGATTCAAACCTCGTAACCCACACATTGCAGGAGGCTTAAAGACACTGGTGAGATCACCCACCCACTCACTACTTATTATTATTTTATGTATCATGGTGTAACAGGTCAAATATCTGCCTCGTAAAAGTGTGCACGGAGAGGGAAGTGCTGCACAGGAGATGGAACAGAGTATTCCATTCCCAACACTCCTGTTGGCACCCAGACCGCTCGCTCTTTCCCACTTGGCTTTGTCACCTAGGATGAAAGAATGGTAAAACCCCTCTGTCATCTGGGAGCTATGTAAATTTTGGACATGTTGGGCCCATGAAGTGAGATAATAATAATGTTCATTAAAAATTCTTGAAAGATCTGGAGAGTTTTTAAACTGCTTGTCTGATCTCTCACATATGTTGAGGGGATAGGAGGGTTTTTCACAGAATCACAGGATGGGTCAAGCTGGAAGGGACCACAGTGGGTCACTGGTGCCACCTCTCAGGGCACACACGGCTGTGTCCAGATGGTTCTGGAATATCTCCAGTGAGGGAGACTCCACAGCGTCTCTGATCTCTGCTCAGAGCTTGGTCACTGCGCAGGAAAATTCTTCCTCCAGTGCAGGGGGAATTCCTGGGATAAGGAATTGGGTCCCTGCCCACTCCTCTGGTGCCACTGCTGGGTGCCCAGAGCAGAGCCTGGCCCTGCTCAGTCCTGCAGACAGGGACAGGTCGGGATGAGCTCCCCTCTCAGCCCTCTCTGCTCCAGGCTGAGCAGCTCTAGTTCCCTCAGCAGGGAGATGCTCCATCCCCTTAATTTCTCTTAGTAGATCATGGTAACACCTAAGAACCTTTTACAAATTAACAAATTGGGGATTCCCCACCTTATTCTAAATGAAGTTGTCTTTTTTTTTGTCTTGCTTACCTCCTTTCCTCCTTTATGGTTCGATTATACCATCATAGTTTGTGTCTTTTTAAACAATATTTGGCAGGAATATGAATGCAGGAATTTTTTTAATGGAAGGGAGCTTTCACTCCTCACCAGACCTGGTGTTGCCAGGAGTCTGGGTACCAAATGGAGCTGATTTGATCCAGCACAGGGGCTTGGGTGGGCCTGAACTATCAGAAAGGGGCACAATGTGCTCAAAGTACCTGCTTATTCTATTTTTGGTTTCTTCTGTCACTTAAGACAGAGCTTCTTGTCTAAGGGGCTCTACACATCAGGTGTAGGGGATGGCAGGAGATCATGGAGTTGTTCAGGTTGGAAAAGACCTCTGAGATCTTTGAGTCCAACCATTAGGATGAGTGATGGAGTTGCCCAGAAGCTGGGCCACACCCTTTGTTCTAGTCCCTTCTGGGTCAGGTGGAGATGAGTTTTGGCTGTAGCTCTGTCCTGTTTGCCCAGTTGGTGGCATTTCCTCCCCATGGATGGTGTGGGGAGGCTGGCCTTGCTCTGGTGCCCTGCCCAGACAAACTCCTGAGGGCCAATGGTTGTACATGCAGCTTTTTTCCAGGAGGGATTTCCATCTCCTTCCCGGGAAATCTGCATCCTAGGTAATGGGATGGGAGGGACCCTGTGGGCACCAACATCAGAGCTGGAATTTGTGTCCAAGGCTTTTTTTTTAAAGATATTTTCCTTGATGCTTTTAGAGGCTGGCTACTGCTTTTAAAAGTTGCCACCCCAGTTATGTTTGAGGCTTGATTTAATTTTTTTTTTTAATTTTTTTAAGGAGGGCAAGAGTACAATTTAGACAAACATTTTTTTATATATTTTTTTTCCCCTGGAATGATGAAACTGCTGCACTGCAATCAAGCTGCAATAAAAATGTGAAATACTGTCAGATGATACGAAGCTGGGGCAAATGAAAGCCAGCGATAGGGACGGAATCCTAAAATAAATTCCAGGAAAAAAAGCAGGCTATTTACTTTCAAAATACAGAAAGTAAACTAACCTTAAAAGTACTGGCACAATGCATTAGCTTTGGCTGCGTGCACATTCAGCTGAAATAGGAGATGCAGGTCGCTCGTGCAGTGAAAATAATTGTTGAAAAAGCTAAAATAGAACTATTAAAAATAAAAATTAAAGAATAAAAAAAAAATCGGGAGCAGGCGGCGGAGTCAGCTTTGCGAAGGGGACTGTAGGTGGAGCTCGGATCTGCGATTCCTCTCTCGGGCTCCACAATGAAGCAGTTGTTTGCCTGTCTCCTCTCAGCCATCCCTCCTTCCCCCTCGGTGCTTTTTGGTGGCACTTGTGTTTATTTCCACGTGTTTATTTTCACGTGTACCTCTGCACCAGGGCCGTCCCGCAGCGCTCGCGTCCCCCGTGGATGCGCCGCTATTCCCATGGCATCCCTGGGCTATTCCCATGGCATCCCTGGGCTTCGTGGAGCCAAAAAAGCCTTCTCAGGAACACCTAATCCTTGGGCTGCCTCCAAGCACCACAATCTCTCCGCACAACTGACACGGGCCACTTGGGACACTTGAGGGCTTTAGGTGTGTCTCTCTCTGAAGTCAGCCACAGCCAAGCATGAGGCAAATGTGCCCAGACCAAAGAAAATAAATTATGTGGGCTCCAATTTTCAGCAGTTATGAAGTATTAAATTACACATCTGAAGAATTTGCTCGGGGGTTAACCCTTTGGAACCAGTACGGAGGGCTCTGGTGGCTCCTCCTGCAGGGATGGAGCTGCCCTGTGCTTCAAAGGCACGCGGGTCGTTGATCACAGGGCTGGAGTGCTAATTGAAATGCCTGTAATTAATTGTTAACTCAAAAAAGGGAGAGTTGGAGTATGTGGAAGAGAGACCTGGTACCTGTGCAAAGGCTGGGGGGGATGAAGAAGCAGCTCTGGGTTTTGCCACTTCTTGGGCGCATCCCAAGAGTGTCCTGAGTGCCAACAAACTTTTATTTAAAACTGTAAAGTTTTAGCCCCTGTTTTGGAGCCATGAGTGCAACTTCCAGCACGACATTAGCAGGCACTCCAGCACAATTAACACAGCCTCTGGAGCTCTCTCTTCATTCAGGTTTTGGAGAAGTGCTCGTGAGCCACTGTGATTCTGCTGAATTTCTTGCTGAAAAGGCATCAGCTCTTGGTAAGAGATACAAAAAGTACAGCCTGCCCTTCCTCCCTCAAGTATTTCTGGCTCCCCACAACCATCTGTAACATGAAATATCTGGTACGTTGTGTTGCTGAAACTTAGAAGTATAAACCCCACACTGGAAAAGCAAACAGCTAATTTTTTTATTTATTTATTTTATTTTACTAGGGGAATTTTAAAGGTATTTTCTTAAGCAAATAATTAGCCCGTGGAAGCGATAGTGATAAACAAATAGACAATTATTCAGAAGGAGGCTTTGGGCTTGTTCCCCCCACTCCTCTCTTACTGCACTAATTAAGGTTTGTGGTCTTCTTGCAAACCAGTCTGAAACTGAATTTTGTAATAACTCCAGGAAGCTGCTCTGGCGGTGAGTTCACTGAAGTTGATGCACCCTTGCTGCTGCCTCCTGGCACATGCAGCTTTCTGTGGATAAAAATCACTCTCAGCAGTCATTACATATTTTATTTTTAATTTTTTTTTAAATCTTGGGAGGACCTGATCCTCAAAACAGTGAAAAAACAATATTTTGGTCAGCATGTAAAGACAATCTGGGAGATAGCATTTAATCTTCAGAGGCATGTTGGGGTAATTCTTCCTACAGGCCCCTGCCCTGCCTTGCTGGGACCATGGGATGCTGTGTGGTGGCCCTGTCCCAGAAGGAACACACTGTGGGGCTCATGGATCATGAGGATGCTGGGCTGGCCACACAGGAGCTGGAAGTGGAGTGAAAGGGACGCAGAAAAAATTTGGAGGTCGCTTCTGAGGTCTCGGGGAATGCTGTGGCCCCGCTGCCTGTAACCTCTGTGGCAGGATGGAAATGACAATGACCCTGTAAGATTTGGGGCTTGCAAAACGCCATGTGTATCATTAAACTGCTTTTATGCCTCGTGTACCTCTTAGAGATGACATGTTTACATGGTTTGTATTACAGATGAATATCTCTCTGGCCTGAGAGTGTCTTTCCAAACTCCCTTATTTCTCATTTCCCGTCCTCAATGACATAATAGATTTAAAGTGCAAGGTAATTTTCCACCTCTGTATTTTTAGAAAGGTTTTCACTGAAGAATAGACCCAGTGTTTGAGGGGGTGGCAGCTGTGAGCATCAGTAAAAGATGTAAGTTGTAGAAGATAAGGCATGGAGGAGGTATAAATACTATTTCTGTGTATATTGAAAACGGCTTCAAAAGTGAGGATATGTTTCTTTTATAGTAGTATATTCTCCTTAAAGTCTGCTGTAGTAGGGAATGAATCAGGACGTGCATGTGTGTGTAGGGGGTTTCCTTTTTTTATTTTTTTTTAGGGATCACTTATTTTTTGATGTTCCTTTCAGTAGTGTTACAGTTTTCCAAGAGTTTCCAAAAACAACTTAGTAGATTCAGTGTTCTGAGTACGTTTTTTCTTTCCTAACCGATATGTGGCATTAAAATTCATGTAAAGTGGGAATATTTCAAAGTAAAGAAAAGGAAGTACAGTACTGGAGTGATACCATGAAAAAAGTGAGTCTCTTCCACAAGCACAAGCCAATGGGCAGCAAGAATGAATGATATTTTATAAATACTCTTAAAAGCTTTTTGGCCAGAACTTGGTAGAGAAATTATCCTATGGCAATTTTTGAGGCACGAGGTTTTTTATTAATAACTCTCAGTCCAGTTTCTCCTGACTGTCTTTGGACCATGTTGTAGGAGGCTGCTCTACACAAGCAACCCCTACAAAATCTTTTTTCTTTTCTGGGGTATCAAGGAGGTTTTCGGTCAGTGTGGGAGCTCTGTCAGAGCTCAGTGCCCAGCCAGGATGGCTGGGGGTGCCGCCCAGTGCCAGATTTGTCAGGGGCACACAAATTTTGTGTTATTTCTTTTAGTTCAGCAGTCCAGGATAACTTACACATCAAAGCCAGGTCCTCGTTTGTACCCCTAAACCCCACCAAATTGGAATTCACCCTTAAAAACCCAGAAAGTGCAGGAATTTTGGTATGTTATACTTTATTGGAGAAAGCTCTGCTTGCTAGGAGCAATTTGTGTAACGGTTTCGTAAGCCCCTCGCTTTCCACGTGGGGATCAGGTGAGAAGGTCACGGATATGTGACACTGTTGACATCAAAAATACGACAGTGGAGTCATCATTGCTTTTAGGATCAAACATGAGGCATTTCTGGAATGTATGAAAATCGGGGGGCTTTGTCTGCTCGAGAGAAAAGAGGATTTGGGAAGTGTGGAATAGAGCTCTGTGCAAGGGCTTTAACGCGGATTAGAACACCAAAGCGTTTTGGCACCTTTGGGTCTGTGCCAGAGCATCACTGGGATGAGGCCAGATGAAAAACCTGCATGTGCAGAGTCCCTTCCCAGCATCCCTGGGTGGATGGTGTTTAGGTGGCTGGATTAGTTCCAGCTTTGGGGCAAGCTGGTATTCCCACGTTCTGGTGTGAGGACCTGGAACACGTGGATTTTCTAGCTCACACGTTTAAGAGACCCGGGAGATTTTTCTGAAGCTTTCCCGAGCTCCACTTTTGAACCTAATCGAGCTCTTTTGTGGAATTTAGAGTCAAGTGGAAAGTGCAAAAACTGGATTGTGATCAAGGAAATGCAAGGAACACTTGAACTGGGAGGTAAGGGGTAAGGTGCCTCCTGTGGCTTACGAGATCCAAAACAGCACTGAGGATATTCTCTCTCCTGTTCTAAGAAACCAGATCCAAGTGGTTTCTTTGCTCTGTTCCCTTTGTAAAGTAGCTATGAGGAAAATTACAGATAAGTCTCAGCCAGAAAATCCATCTGGTATGAGAAGAAGGGGCCAAAGAACAGCTCTTTGAACACTCAAGGCTGCCTTCTGTCTTGACTAAGCTGTCTCCTGCCCAGTGGTGGGGTCTCCCATTCCATTTGACTCTTCTCATCAGTTTTATTTTTCATGTGGGTGCTGGAAGTGCTGTGGTAAAACCATACTTCAGATTCAGCACGGTGTTTGTTTCCCTTGCAGAGGTGTCCTGCCCATTTCTGTCCCCAAGGTTCTCTTGGATCAGGTTGTGTCAGGGATCGTTGGTATTCAAGTCTGGGGGCCAGGGGAGACTCCTTGGCAGGTCTGTTCTTTCAGCTGGTGCTTTTGTTCACAGTTGGTTCCAAATTTTCTCCCCCCCATCCCCAAAAAAAATAAATTTAACAGTCACTTTGGTTCACAATTCTCAGACCAAGTTAGGACAGAAGAAAGCAGGGGATTTTGCTGAATTTTGTGTTCAAACCGTAAGAAAAAAAAAAATAGAAGTTACTTGAAGTGAAGAGAATGTTTTGAAACTCTAAAGCTGAAGGGTTTCTTGCTTGGTAGAAGATAATTTTCAGTTTGTGTGCATTTATTTAAAGACAGGTTCACACTTGCTAAGTCTGCATGAACAAAGCAGGATATGGCTGAGCTATTTCCCACCTCTAGCCTGTGGCTTCGGCTGAGATATTGGCAGGGGGTAGAGCAGAGAGGGATCTGATCTCTCCTGGGACGTGCTCAGGAGGCTCCTGCAGCCTCTCCAGCCCTTTCCCTGCTGCGCTGGATGGAGCTCCATGCTTGGGATGGCAACAGCTCCAGGTGGCAATGTACAAGTGACTTATTTCCCAAGCCTGCACTCTGCAGTGGCAGTCACCTCTAATTAAATAGTTACAAGAAGTGGCTTTCAGGCAGTTTCAGGGCAGCAAGAAAAAAACTTGCTCAAAGGTAGGATCAGGCACAGCTGCAACAACATCTCCCTGAGGGCATCTAATGTGCGTGGAGTAGAAGTTGAGGGTTGTGTCTACAGAGGTTTAAATTTCTCCTTTAGCTCTGCTACAAGCCAGCTGGGAAAGAGATGATTCCAATTCTTACACAGCCACTAATCCATGTACAAGTTGCACTAGGATCATCTCCAGGACTTTTATTATCTTCTCTCCTCTGCTTTGCAGGGAAAAGGTCTTGCACTGCTGTCACCCAGAAGCTGGTGGTACTTGTTCTCCAAATGGTCTTTTTGCTGTGTTGCTGATGGAATCAAGGGCTGAGAAGGCATTTTGTGCATTGGAGACCCCACACCTGCCCTTGGGAAGGCTGAGAAAACAGGGTTTGCTCAGTTTAGGGTGAGCTAATCATGGCCTTTCAGTCCATGAAGGAGCCAATAGGAAAGACGGAGAGAGATTGTTTACAAAGGCATGGGTGCCAGGAGATGGGAAATGGCTTCAAACTGAGAACAGGTTTAGATTTGGAAAAATTTCTCCCTGTGAGGGTCGGGGAGGTGCTGGCACAGGGTGTCCAGAGAAGCTGTGGCTGTCCCTGGATCCCTGGAAGGTGTCCAAGGCCAGGCTGGACAGGGCTTGGAGCAACCTGGGACAGTAGAAGGTGTCTCTGCCCATGGCAGGGGGTGGGATGGGATGATGTTTAAGGTCCCTTCCGACCCAAACCATGCTGGGATTCTGTGATACAGGTGATGCCAGCTATAGGGAATGCAGCTGGAATCTACAATGCTGCCCTCAATCTGAGCATGTCCATCTGTAACTGTGAATAGAATCACAGAATCCCAGAATGGTTTGGGTTAGAAAGGGGCTTAAATAAGGTTCACCTTAGCAGAGGTTTCAAACCCTCTGCTGCAGGAAGGGACACCTTCCACCACACCAGGCTGCTCAAAATTGGGATGGGGATCCAACATGGCCCTGAACACCTCCGGAGATGAGACAACCACAAGCTTTCTTGGATACCTGTTTTGGCACCTCAGCCAGGAGGAGGAACTTGTGTTTCTGATAACAGGAGACACCAGGTTGTCACCATATTTTCTGAAAAATCCTCTTTGCCCAGGATTTTCTCCTGGGAAGCCGAGAAGCCTCAGAGAGGAATGAAAACAATAATTAACAATGATTGCTGCTCCTGTGTTTCCTGCTTTGGAAGGTGGCTTGGACATCATTTACCAACAGGCGAATATTTGATTGGTTCCATGCGAATTGTTTTTAATTAATGGCCAAGCCCAATCCAGCTGTGTCGGGACTCTGGACGGAGTCATGGGGTTTTATTATTCATTCTTGTTAAGCCTTCTGATGTATCCCTTCTCTTTCTTTAGTATAGTTTTAGTATAGTATGTAATTTCTTTGGTATATATATCATATCTTTAATATGATATAATATCATAAAATAATAAATCAGCCTTCTAAGAACATGGAGTCAGATCTCTCACCTCGCCCTGGGGACCCTCACAAACACCACAATAGGTTGCTCGTATTGAGCGCTGTAACTGAGAATGGGTGTGGGTGTTTGTGCACAGCGTGCCACCAATGTTTTGCTCAGCAGAGGGGTGCCCAGAGCTCCAGCAGCTCCTCCTTGGGCACAGAGCTGGCTTCAGGCAGGTTCCAGCTGCAGGAAGGTCCCCTGTGTCCATGCAGCTGTGGCAGCCCCAGATGGCAGCGAGGTGCGAAGGTGCTTGTGCTGCCCGCCCTGCCTGGCTCCACACTCTCCATCCCTCCTGAGACAGCTCTGCTCACCCCTGCAGCGACAGCAGGTCCTGCTTGAAACCATTTCAGAGCCACAGATGACACGGGGAATCAGGCAGCTGACATTTGCAGGGAGATTGGAATGATTCACTGTTCTCCAAGATGTGCTGCTCAGGGAGACCCCCACTGCTGTTACTGTTCGTGCTGAGGACTTGCTTTATTTTTTTCTCTCCTAGATGCTGTGTGGAGCATTGTATTGTATTGTATTTTGGCAGATTGATTATAGCTTGAAAAATATGTCCTTTTTGGTGAGGCTGCATGGTGCCCTTGGTGTGAGAGCATGCCTGGGATTTGGGTAATGGCTGTTTTAACTCTGTGCTATCAGAGGAGTAATGTGAAGGCAGGCTCTCTGTCCAAGGAGACACCGGATTTAGGAGCCAGGGGATAAAAAACTTCCCTTGCACAGTTCCTGTGGTGGTCCCTTCATGTTCTTGGCCCGTGACATGTCCCTTTGGGGTCATGAAGGGACAACTTCCTTTCCTTACCCTCTCTGGCCTCATGTCAGAGGCAGCAGGGATGCTGGGCTGTGCTGCGTAGGAGGTCTCAGGAGAGATGTCAGATGGGGAGTCTGACCAGATGAAAGAGGAACAGGACTGTTACTTGTGTATTTCCACATTTATTTGTTGTTTTTTACAAATGAGAGGTGCCAGAGGATGAGGCTCTGGAGAGGTTGTTAGAGCCATGTAAAGGATGAGGACCTGGGTAAAAGGTTTGCTGTGTGCAAACAAAACCTGTGTCCTGGCACTCCCTGGGAAGTATCAATAGCTGTTCTCTCTCTCCTCCGAGTTATTTTAATTAAGCTAATTAGCAGTTAAATTAATTTTGGGTGCTGTGCATCCCCTGTTCATGCCCATGGATCTCACCAGGCCCAAAGCACACACCAAAGGCAGCCAAGGTGATGTTACTCCAAGGCTCTGAATTGTCTTAACACTGCCAAGGAGACAATTCTGCTGAGTAAATGCTGCTTTTCCACCTCCTCAGAAATCCAGAGGATTCAATAACAAACATGCTACAACAATGGATAACCAAAGCTGTGCCACAAGAATCTAAGTGCTATGAAATACCAATAAATAAGCTGAAGAAATACCAATAAATAAGCTGAGAAAGCAAGAGCTGATGTTGTAATCACTGGGAAGTACCTACAGATTGCAATCCATGGAGTTATTTTTCTTTTGCTTTGGTGCCTTTCACAGCATTGCCCTGCCATGGTTTATTTGAAGGAAAATGGCTTTATTGACACTGGACTGGGACCATTGCCTGTTTTGAGAAAAGACTTGGGGACAGGATCAGAGGTGATGATTCCTTACACTAAATTTCATCCTATGAGTTCTTTGCACAAGCAAAACAAAACCTGAATAAAAAGTTCTTTTTAAAAATTCTACATTGTTTTAGTTTTGTGTTTCTGGGGTTTTTGTTTGGAGTTTTTAATAGGAGGAGCATCAGTTATGATTTTAAAAAAATCTGACTTTAAAGTCTATATCATTGAAATGAAGGTATATAAGGAAGAAGAGAATCATGGAGCTGCTCCACCCAAACACAGGGCTTTGCTTGTCACGAGCTCTGTGTAAGAAGATCTTGAAACTTTCCACAGGGCTGGAATTCACTGTCCTGCCTGCAGCCCATGGCTCTCCTGGGACAGAGGCCCCTGCACATTCCCTCAGGAGCCTCCATGCCTCCTGGAGTAGCCCTTTTCTCAGCTGCAGACCACGCTGGGTTTGAAAGCAAAACTTGTACTGTATCAGGTTTTTAAGAACAGGGCTCATTTAAAAAAAAGACGGAGTTTCTTTAAGGTTTCTTTAACCCCATTAACACAGCTGTTAAGAACATAACCACCAGACTGTGTTTATTTTTTGTGGGAATTCTTGGCAATCACTCAGGGGATGCTGTTTCCCCCACTTATTTGCTTCTCCCTCCACTAGAGGCAGAAATTCAGCTTTTGCTCTGTTGAAGAGAGTCAGAGAGCTGCCATCAGGGCTCTGTGCCCAAGTCATAGGGGAGCAAAAACTCTCTGGTTGCTTGGTGATAAAATGCCCAAAAATGGTGTTCCTGAACCATTCATAGGCTGTTTCCTCTGACTGAATGGACAGGTTTGGTTTTTAGGGTCTGAGGACAGGATGCCTGACTGATCTGGTCTATTATTGCATCAGATACAGTTATCATGGGATGGTTTGGGTTAGAAAGGACCTCAAAGCACATCCAGTCCCACCCCTGCCATGGCAGGGACACCTTCCACTATCCCAGGGTGCTCCAAGCTCCATCCAACCTGGCCTTGGGCACTTCCAGGGATCCAGGGGCAGCCACAGCTTCTCTGGACAAGACCTCCCCACCCCACTCCCCATTCTTCTCACAGGGAAGAATTTCTCCTTAATATCTAATTTAGATCTACTTTATGTGTCCTCCTCTTAAGCTGTGACACAAAATATTTGTTCAAACATTAATGTGGCCTTCTCTCCCCACTTTCCTGTTAAGTCAAATGAGAGTTTGTTGGGTCTTTTGCTGAGTTTCTGGCATGTGCTCACATGAATCTCAACAGACTGAAAGCCATGTGTAAAACCCTTCCATCTGTGTCTGGGGGTAGAACGGGACATGCCCAGAGAGTAAAAAAAAGAATAACTCTTAATCAATAAAAATCTTTCTAGTGATTTTTCTATATCTAGAAGTTAATTTTCAAAATGTCTTAATACTCTCCTTCACCTTGACAGCATCATGTTTCACTGGTTCTGACTTCAGTCACTGTACAAACTAGAACTGAAAGCAAAATAATTTATTGTTTCCCCTTCCTTTTAAAAAAAGTCTTCTATACTGGGTAGACACTAACACTACCTTGAAAATTTGTTATTTTTTCTATCAAATGTTTCTTGTGCTTTTTAACATGGAAAATGACCATATTTCTGAATTTTAATGCAGAGTGTTTGCTTAATAAGGGAAAAAAAAACCTAATCTAAAGATGGATCATTGAAAAATAAGCATTAAAAATATTGAATAATCTTAAATTTTTGGCAGCTGAGGACAGTTTAAGAATCAGGCTAAATGTGGTCTCGAGTCCATTATTTCCTGTCAAAATTTCTGACATCAAAGAGGGTGAAACAATCCCAACCTTATAAAATGTGATAGAAATATTTTTACTATGATTATTTAAAGTCAGGTCTTAGAGTAAGTGTGGGAGGGAAATGAGCTTAATCATCAGATTAAGCAAACCTAATCTTCAGATCAGAATTTAATGTCACTAAGGATGAAATTATTTTATATATTCTTGAGACTGTGAAGAGTGTGAAGATAGAATGTTGTCTCCTGCTCGGAGAAGGAACAGTGCTCTGCAAAGGGTGGGTTCTGCACTTCTTCCTCCTCCTAACCAGGTGTTGGGGATGTTTTGCACCTTGTGTTTCTCCTTTCCTTTCCAGTATGGGTTTGGGATTGCTCTGCAAAGTTAGGCTCGGTTCTCTATTGCAATTCAGCAGTTTGAACTTGGGAAATGAGAGACTTTTAACCTTAGAGGCACAGTGATGAGTTACTGGCGGTGTTATCACCTTCAGATGGCACAGCTGCACAGGAAGCAGGCTGTCCATGGGCTGCTGTGTCCTGCAGGGGTGGTGGCACCTGGAATGGCAGCTCAAGGAGCAGTGTTGGGAGGAACTGTCTGAGATGCCCAAAAGGGCCAGTCAGTTAATTCATTCCATCCCTGTGGATCAGGGAAAAGATGATAAAATCGCTGCTGTTTGCAGCTGATGGTCTTGTGCTGAATATAATCGTATTAAGCACTGAGCCACGCCTTCACCCACACTGCTGCTGCCGGGATTGTCGGCGCTGCATCATGCCAGCACCTTGAACCTGTGACCTACAGGAACAAGGGAAGGCGCTTTTCATTTTTTTTTAAGCCTCATACCACTGAATCCTGCGCGTGCATCCCGAGCTGTTCTTCCCTCCTCCTGATATTCCTCCGACTATCTTCCCTCGTTTCCCGCTCGCTGTTTCGTTAGCGGTGGTGCTCCGATGGCTCGCGTTTTATGTCCACGCAGTTCTGGCGTTCCCTTACCATATGGTCATCCTGATGTTGCCATTTGCCTCAATCATCCTTTTTGTAGCTGCTTGAACATCTTAATTGATCTCCTGAGCTGTGTTAAAGATTTATAACAGACGTCGGCGTAATTCATTTCGCGTGCACGTAACAGCGCCTTTCCGTCTGATTGGATGTCCACACCTCCCCCTCATAAAAATGCACAAAAAGCTTGGCCTTGTGTCTCTGCGGTGAAATAATGGATGTCTTGAAGGATATTAGAGACCTTGTACCACTCTACTTCAGCCAAAAGGATAAGCTGTGGCCCCTCAGTTGGTGCTAATAAGGTGTTCTCTGCTCTCTCTTAAACAATACCTCAATCTGGAGAACTTTTCCTTTCTCCACTAGTAGCAGAGGTGGTGAAACTTTTTGTTTTTTGAGTAAGATTCAAAGCCATGTGTTGATAATATTGTTAAGCTGAAGTGCATATATCAGAGTGGTGATGGTGCCAGGAACTGCTTTTGGCCAGGCCTGTGTTTCTTAGTATATGCGGCAGAGGCATGTGCAATTAATGATGTTGGCAAAAGGAGCACTGTAGGAAGAGCACACGAAATTAGAGGTTTGATGGTTTCTGCAAAGTACTGTGCCCATCTTTTCATGCAGAAAATGAGTAAACCATTACTCCACATATGATTGGAGCAGAACAGAGCATTTTTTGATGGGGTTTGTCAGAGAGCATTCAGAAGAAGCTGTATATTAGAAGATAAATTTCATCACCCAGTTAAGAAAATATGTCTAAGGGTAGATAGGGAAAAGATAGGGCACGTCCTTTGTGCCATTAGAGGGGTGGATTTTTGAGTATAAATGAGAGCCAAGTCTGTCTGGTGAAGAATTTTCATCAGGATATCCAACTGTGGTGTAATTGCAGAAAATTATCTTTGGCCAGACTTTTTTTCTCAAGAGTTGTAGCCTTTGTGACTTCCTTTCTTACCTGTGCCACTGAAAGTGGGCTAAAACCTTTATTTCCTTTCAGCTTTAATTTTGCTAGAAGGTGTCAATCTGGTATCAGATTTTGGTCTGTGTAACAGTTCCTGGTCAGACTTTACTGTGCACTGGCCAAACACTCAGCAAAGCGAGTTGGGTGAAGAATTTCTCTTGCAAAAAATTTTTAGAAAAATTTTTAGTGGATGCGTGCAACCAATTTACTTCACTATTCCTTTGCTAAGGATCTCTCACTCCCTTCTCTTTGTGGTAGTAACATATTTGAACATTACTTTGTGTCCATGCAGGTAGTTGGTATTTGTTCAAGTTTGGTTTTTTTCCCCGTTTTGTGATGTCACCAGCTGAAGGTTTCTAGCAGTAGTTTCTTTCTCATTGGTGGTATCTGTTCTAGGCTGAACCACTTCTGGTCTCAAATGTCTTGTATTTCTGTTTGGAAAACAAGGTGGGAAAATCAAAGTACTCTAAAGCTTTGTGCGATGTATAAAATTGGGATGAAGCACAAACCTGTGTTTCAATTCTCTCCCCTGTAAAAAGAAATAAAAACTCTACACATCAAAGGAATAATGTTAAAATATTAAGTTAGACTTGGTTGTAAAGTCAGAGGCTATTAATTAATCTTCCTTACGTATTTCAATAATCTTAAAAGCTATATAAATTTTGTTATTTTAAATTTTTTTTCCCTAGGAGATGGATTGAGCCTTTGGTCTTAGGTCTCTCACCTGTAGCATGGGCAAGGTTGCAATGAACCTTCCAAGGCTGGAATAATCTCTTTTTCTGAGCAGCACAGATAAATTATGGCGTATCTTTGAGATACTTGTTGCTATTTTTCTCCACTTTGATACGCTTTAATTTTTAGGCATTTGAGGAATTTAAAAGCAAAAGTGACACGATCAGATAAAATAATTTAATAAGAGCAGATCTTTCTTAATTGTATGACAGCCAAGATATTACCTCTGATTTTTCAGCTCTCTTCCTCCTCATCTCTCCAAATAACTTTCTATAGTGTGTGGCTGCTCCTTTGGGGACAGAAACAGTGAATTTATTACCTGGGTAGTTATATAGGAAAGGTCCAACTTTAACCCAAGAACAGTGTTTCATAGTTGACCAAAGTCTTTATTTATAATCTTCTATTCTGCTTGGAAATAGTGCAGAAAAATCTTCCCAGTTTTTGTTTCAAACAAACCGCATGAAGTAAATATGTAAAAAACACAAAAACCCCTCCCCAAACTCAGAGTGTCATTAAAACCATGGAAGAAAGCAAGCAATAAATGTGTGTGCTCACCTTGGCAGTAAATTTTGATGGTGTGTTGTCCATCACTTCTGCCTCCTCCAAGGAAGCTGCCTGTGGGACTGGCAGCTGAGCACGGATCCTTGGAAGCAGAGCGAGCCCTCGCACCAGGCCTGTGTTTGTGCATAGCGCTGGAACAGCTGGTTTGGATTTTAAAAATTCTGCTTTTATTAGAACACTGACTCTTGTTTATCGTTATTGATTTTATTGGGTTATTATTGACTGACTGCACCCCATGGGCCTATTAGTGAAGTGCTAGTAAAGCATTAAAGGAAGACTTGGGCTTTTCTGTGCTTTGTACTTACAACATTTGCTTTTATCGTGACTTTTAGCTGGCTGCCTAACTACAAACATGGGCAGCCTCACCCACCAGAGACTGAAAAGAGGAGAAGAAACCAAAGAATTTTCTATTTTTTCAATCTTTAGAAGAACAAAACAAAGTTTTGAGGTTATTTACTGTTTTGTTTGGTTAATTCTCAGGGAAATGTTTACATCTTTCTTGTCTCTCTAAGACTTCTGGCTAATATTAGAAATAGAACAAACTCATCAGTCTTACTCAAAAATAAAAGTTATTGCAGATTCTTTTTATTATTATATGCTATTTGATCTTTCTGGGTGGAAAGGGAAATTTATTTTCTTATTAATATGAATCAAATGATACATGATATTCAGTTTAATCCAGATCAGGGTTGGGTGAACTCTGACTGGTTGTATATCAAAATCTAGAGGCCATCCTAATGAAATTTTAGGTATCATTGGCTCTCTCCTAAAACAGTGTGTCTTCTCATAGTAGTGTAATCTCTGGATGCTCCCACTGATGCAATAATCTTTTGCCTGCCCCTTTAGTGTTATTTTTCTCTTCCCTGCTCCATAAAAATGAAGCAATCACTTTTTTCCAGTATACCCCAGTTAAGGGTTATGGGCTGGCCTCACGGAGCTGTACCAGCATCAGGGGAAGAAGCACTGAGCAAATATTCCTTGTCTTATTTGTGAAGATCCCATTTCAGGAAGTGTCCAAGGCCAGGCTGGACAGGGTTTGGAGCAACCTGGGATAGTGGAAGTTGTCCTGCCCATGTTATGGGGGTGGGATGAGATGAAATTTTCCCACCCAAACCATTCCATGATCTTGTGATTTACAAAATACTGGAATAATCAACTTCATGAATATATGAGGGGACAATTTTCAGCAAAATGGCCCCTCAGGAAACTAAGAATTTTAAGAACAACTTCCTTTTGGGTGAGGAGAAAAGGAAGGGACAGTACAGGAGAAATATGGGAGTCCTGAAGAAAGGAAAGTGCAGAAGCCATAGGGAAGTGGTGGAAGTGTCCTGGCATTTGAGCACGGTGAATGCTCATATTCCACATGGAAACAAGAGTTTGTGCTCCCAAAACTGCAAGCAGACAATCAGATTGGAATGGCAAAGAGGTCTCAAACAGGTCCACTTTGCTACTAATGCTAGCCTGTTGCTGCTCCTGACTGCTAAAAATGTCTTACAGGGTACACAGAAATGGGATAAAATGGGAGTCTCCTGCTCCTCTCTAAATGCAGCAAAGTCACTGCAGATTAATTATGAAAGTCATATTTTTCTCTGTCAAATCTACTGCTGTGAGTAGTAATAGCTTCTCCTGAAAGCTGTCACAAAGCAAAAACAGCGACAAGGAGATGTCTCTGCAGCATAATGTCAAGCTGAACTGGTGGGCAAACTTTATCCTGAACGTGTACGGTGCATTTTTGGGGTTGTGATAGGAAAAGAGCATCTAGCATTGGGTAGACAGGGATGAGCTATAGGAATGGTTACTTATCCATAGGTTTTAAAGCTGAAAATTAAACAGATTTACTGCCTTGTCTCAGAAATAATCCACCAAGTTTATGTTTGTATTTACTTACCTATGCTGTGAACTTTGAGCATGGAGAAGGTCACAACAGAAAAGAAGTGTGCAGAAAATCAGCTTGGGGTCTTTGCAGGAGGAAAACTTACCTTAGGATTGTAAATCCAAATATAAGTTTGTTTTTCAAAATGATCTTAATGCAGGTTCAGCTCACAAAGGAGTCCCTTGGCCACTTCCAGCCAATCCAATGTGTGAATGTGCCATTAAATGCAGGAAGAACCCTGGGAACTTTCTTCAGATGCAAACACATTTTATTTTAAAAGCTTTTATTTTAATTTTGCCTTTGAGCTCCATGATGGGTGCAACAGACAGCAGCCAGGCATCACCAGATACTGTTTAATTTGCTGGTACAATCAAACAGTGAGATGCTCTCACAATTGACTGTGCCCACAATTTTGTGCTTGACTGCAGGTGCAAAATCGAGGATGCAAAAATCAGAACACAACTTGATGATTGCTTAAAAATTTGGTTCATGCCTGTTCAAAAATCTTTAACTTCTATTTGTCACATAAAATAAAATATTTTGGATTTTTTTTTAATTGAAATTGTTCACCAAAATTTACTTTGATGGATAAAAACTCCACCTGCAAGCAGCTACCATATTTATACTGTAATTTTTAACGGAAATAAAAAATTATAGTGCTGTAAGTGAGGTTTTTAGAGCTTTTATCTATCTTCCCCCCCAAAAAAAAAAAAAAAATTTATCCACTTATCCCAGGTAAATTAATGTTTGAACTATTCTTTTTCTTTTTCAAGTTTTTTTATACAGTACACAAAGAGTATTTAAAAAGGCCTATCATAAAAATAAATATTCAGAAAATTATTTTTAACAATAGTCACCCCAGAAATCTACAAATACTGTGAAAAATTGGATGCTGTATTTTTATCTCATAAAATATGCGTATTAAAAAATGTTTTGATGATGCTTAGACAGAAATATTCAGTGCTATTCAGTAGCAGCAGCATTACACGTTGACTTGTGTGAAATACAGAACTCTTCTAATAGTGATATATTTGGCCAAATTTGGCAAAACAATACCTCTGGGTTATCCAAGTAACACAATTCAGGGACTGCTTCCTTATACATGATTGAAGTGTTTAATATTGTTATTATTTTATGGATGTCAAATGTTCTGACAACAGATCAAATGGTACAATTTAGGTTTATGGAGCTAATTAATTATTTCTGGATAGTAGTAAGTTGGATTTCCCAACTAGTCTACTTCAGAAAATGAGTTGATATTCAGAGAAATGCTTTTACTGTCACAGACTTAGATTTATGTTGCATTTTTGATAACTATAAAAAAGCACAATGCATTTCTGTAGCAATATTTTGCTTTCTTTAGTGAAACTGAGATCGATTTGTTGATCTACCTCTCTTCATTCCTGTGCAATTCACAACCCCTCCTTTCTGCTGAGGGACATCTCTGCTTGTACTGTTGAAAGACTGACCAGGGGTAGTTGGGGGAATGAATTTCTCAGTTCTGTGCTCAGAATCACAATGGAGCAATGCAGGACAACGCTTGGTGTAACTCAAAAACCAGAATGTGAAGATGGAGTTTGTATATTTGGGTTGTGCTTTGTTTTGCTTTTTTGCATAATTCTACCCCAAATACTGATTTTTATTTTTTCTTACATTGGAGGATTGTTTTGTAGAAAGGGTGATATTTCTCTATCCCAATATTCCTGTCTGTCAAAAGGAAGTCTGGATCTGCACTTTGAGGGTTCTTGGAAATGTTTTGGTGTGACAATCAGAATTTGTAGGGCATGACGAGTGAAAGGAAGTATCTGCAAGAATTCTTCAGCCACCCTGTTGTTCCCAAATTTCCACCTTCCCACAGCCCAGTATTTTCTTTATCCCAGCTCTTCTGCAGGTACCTGGGTTAAAATGGAACTCTTGAGAGTTGTCTTATTCCTTTTCTGTTCATCATTTTTTTCCTGTTCTCGTCTTGCTATCTCTTCCAAGACTGCTGGATTTTTCAGTGGGCACTGCAAGTCTTTTTTTAATAATTGTTCCTCACTAAAGAACAAACAGCCAGCTCAACAGAAGAGGTGCAGGTGAATTTGGATGGGAGGGGGGGGGTTCTGCTTTCTTTTTGCTTTCCTTCCCTCATATCATCACATTTCCTTTACCTCTTCTCCTCCTCATTTCCTTTTCCCAGTCCTTTCCTCCCTTCTGTTCTTTCCTTGTCCCTTTATTAATTCTTCTTCCTTGCATTATGTTGCTACTCACTCCTCTCTAGCCCTTGCCAGCTTTTAGCAGTCCATGATTTCAGATGGAAAATCTGTCGCCAGGGCCCCTCCTCCAGGAACATTAATGGCCACTCTGGAAATCCTGCCCTGCCCTCCGTCATCTCATTCCAGACACTGAGGGGGCAGACGAAACAGATGGTTGGCACAGGGCTGGATGATTCACTGCTTGAAATCATGGTGCAACATTGCTGAAATTGGTGAGGGAGAAGGAGGTCTGACATTTGACAGAGCCGTGTAAAAATTGCCCGATCCAGGCAAAGTTCAGACTAATCACTTGACTGTTATTTTCCAGATGCACTGATCATATGACTGTAATTGTAAAGATTGTATTGACAGTGCACCGTTTCCCAAACATGCTGCACTCATTCTTAACAAAATGATTCTCCCTTGGGATGCTCAGGTCAGGCTGCTGTGGGGAATTGTGTGTTGCCATTTATTCATCCTTGAATTTTCTTTTTATTTTTTTCCTTGAGTGGGTTCATTCATCTACTTTCTGATCACATGAAGTTGTAGGTTTTCAGATACACGGTCAATAAAACTGAACGATAAATTCGAGCACTTCCTTCCAGGCAGGTTTCTTTATGAATTGGACTAAAGTGACAGGATTTAAATGTGAAAAATAAAGAAGGAACAAAAATAAGCAAGGAAAATTGGAGGGCATCAGCTTTTCAGTGTGGGTCTGATGAAATTTGAATATCCATTTATACTGTAGTCATAGAAATAGATTTTTATAAAGATGGTAAGACCTTGGAGGAATTGAGGCAAGTATAAGATCCTGTGGATTCTCTGGATAGTGTTTACAGTTAAAATTGTGGAAATAACCCTGGCACCAAAATTTAATTGATTCTTCATAAGTAGCTGCTTGCTGTTATTCATTTTGGGTGCCCTCTTCAAAACAATCACTTTGGACTGAGCCACTTTGAAGCAGAGCAGGAAATTTCCTGTAAAACCTTTCAATCAGTGAAGGGACAATGATCTTGAGCCTCATGGTGGAAATTTCTGTAACCACAACCCAAACTGTTAACTGCATGAGTTGAAAAATGGCTTGGAGTATAGGAAAAAAAAAAAAAAAGAAGAAAAAAAGGTGAATTTTAGATAAGCAGTTACATTTTGTGCGCTCCTGAGAAATTCCAAACCCTTGCTCAGCCCTGATGTCATTTGAAATGTGTAAGATTTGAGCTTAGTGAAGTTGCTTATAATTAGTCTTGCTAATTTTTATGAAGTTTTGGGGAGAGCTTCCCAAATGTTCTCAGCCTTCTGCTGCTCCCGTTGCTCTAAGCACGGCTGCGAATCTCGCTACTTATTTAGATGTCAAAGTGGTAACTGAAATATCCTTAAATGTCAATGTGGTTCCTGTTTAACTCCCTTGAAAATCAGGCCTTTGTTCACTTAAATCTGATGCTGAAGATGGAGAGAAGAGGTGGAAGAACATCATTTGCAGTTTTCAGCTGGTTTTTTTGAATTCTGTGGGTGAAAGTTCTAACCACGGTTCTTATGGGTAAGGATGTTAAAGAATGGCCAAAGCCCTAGATTATCTCCTGTGTTTTTCCAGCTCAAAGGCTGATTCTATTCTATTCTATTCTAAAATTAACACCTGGAGAGCTTCAAACATGAAGGATGCATTTCCCAAGGGGTTCAGATGGCTCAGACTCCTCGAGACAGAACAAGTCTGGAAACATAATGAGCTGCAAAGTATGAACATAAGTGAAAATACCTCACCTTAAAGAAGAGCTTGGGAGCAGATGTGGGCATCTCCAAACAGGGAAGGGCGGGAAGACTTTAATAAACTTGATAAAAACCTTGTGGGTTTATCCCACAAGGATAAGTTATAAGTTATTCTAGGTAACTTCTAGGAAATAAGGATTATGGAGCTTTCCTTCTGCCTGTGGACCAGAGGACCTTTTCCTCTGACATAATAGTTAGGAAAAACTAATCAGGAGATACCTAGAAGAACAAACAAAATCTGAGTGTGGAAATCCCTGCACATGCCAGGACTCATCACAGGTGCCCAGTAATTTAAAAAATGTTTTACCTTTGGTGTTTATGTGTGTAGACAAGAGTCCAAGTTGATGCTGCCACTTGAGAAATTGCTGGTCTTGGGTTTTATTGAAGAATTACAGAAATTATTGCTTTAACACTTCTTTTTAAACTGAAACCCTGCATCTCCTGAGTTTATAAAGCTTTCTTTGCTTTTTGTTTGATGGGTTTGGGTTTTTTTGGTTGCCTGTTTGTTTGGCTTCTTTTTAATCTTCATGTGTAGTTGAGGTTTTCTGGCAAACTGGTAGCTGGGTTCTGTTCCAGACAGAGATACCTCATATGATTTAGGTATTTAAAATCCTTCTCTAGCAGTGAGATCTATTCAATACAATAAATGCACCTGAGAGAGCATTTCAGACCCACCTAAGCCAGACATTTGCTTTTTGCCTTCTGAATTTCTTTGTGCATTCTATGAACTCTCTGACCATGGTGAACTTGGGTGAGAACAGGTAGACAGCGAAATATCCAGCTGATATTTTGCTTCTGTGTCTCAATTCTGAGTCTGTTCTGTTCTCATTGGGTTAAAAAGAGGGATTCTTGGTGACAGGGAGAATTAACTTTCATGGGGCCATGAGTGTGAGGACCTGCTCCAGGACAGGGACCAACTTCAGCACCTTGTTAGAAATTTCTTCTCTTAATTTAAATCTTTTTGGCTTGAAAATGTTCTTTGGAATGAAGGTAATTGAAGCTGTAGGGTTGTAATAACAACTCCCAAATTCTCATTATTTAGTGTAATTGATGGAAAAGGCTGAGAAGTAGAAAAGCAAAATATTGACTTTTATGCACTTAAGTTTTATTTATGTGATGCTGGTCCAAAATCACCAAAATAACTCATGACACTTTATATATAAATGTGTGTGTATAACTTGGGTCATTTAAAAAAAGTAAGTCTCTCAGTTTCCCAAAAAGGAGCCTTCTCACAGTTCATGGAAAAGCTGCAGACACACTTTTGTCCTGTCCCATTATTCTCAAACTTCAAAGGCCAGACACGACTTTATATGAAATATAAGTTAATGATTTTTATCTCAGTGATTCTCATCTCTCCTATCTGATGCTACTGAATTTGGTAAATGTAGGGAGTTTTTCCTCTTCCCAGCCCTTGCCTTTTGGGACAAAAACTTAACAGTGTTTTGAATAAACACTGCTAATTTCACAGTCTCAGGAAAAAAAAAAAGACAAACCAAAACAAAACAAAAAACCCCAAAAAAAACCCCTCCCCAAAAACAGAGGGAAAGAAGGCAAATGGAATGTTGGGATGAGAGAAACTGATAAAATTTGGTTTGGCAGCATTTAGCTGGGAATTTATGAAAGTCTGGTTTACTTTCTAGGAATAAGCAGAACTGCCTTATAATTTTTTTAAGACTTTTTTTCAGGATATTGCTGGTATTTTTCACTTTTATGACTTGAGGAATAGGTATATTTATCATTAAAGGCAAATGTTAATACAAGTCTCGTTATTTTCTAGCCTTTAAACTTAAAGGATCTGTCAAGAAATTTTTAACTCTGTTAAAAAAATATTCCACTTTTTGCTGGGATTTGTGTTCATACAGAGGATTTCACTTTATTCTGGGATATATAACTATTTTAATACAAGTTGTCTTTTAATAGCATATTATGTAAGTTTCCATTCCTGAAAACATGTTATTAATTGATAGATTATGGGAATGTATCTTTTACAGGAATTGTCAGATACAACTGAGGTTCTTGATGATTAGAAAACTAGAGTTAGATCTGAATTTGTGAATTATTTGCAAGCAAGGATATTTTTTAAAGAATATCCAGAATTTGCAGAAAGCGTGCATTGCAGTTAGCTGCTCTGATTAACCACGAGATTTGTCAAAAAGAATAATAAATGTCATTTGGGGGATATCCCCCATATCATTTGGGGGATACTTCTGTTTCACCAGAAATTCTTCTTACCCCTAGAAATTATCTACATGGTGCTCCTTCTTCCAGAATTTGTACAAGACAATCACAGCTAATTAGGAAAAACAGGGCTTGATATTTCACTTTTATGGCTGGGTATGTACAAGGTTTTTACTTAAAAAAAAATCACCATGAAACTGCATTTAAAGTGGAGAAAAGAGGGAGTGGAAAGTGGAAATTGGATCCCATTTTGATAGTGAAAGCAGTCACTGTCCTGAATGGAATTTTTATGGCACAATGTTTAGTGTTTTTTTTTTTCCCAATTAATTTTAGGCAACTTTGCAAACTGGATCATTTGTTACCAAATTTGTTCACAATTTTTGGGATTCATTTAAAGATTAAAATCAGCTTCAGCACTCAGTAATATTTCAGTATAGGAAAGATAAAGAAGGGAGGTATAACTATATCCTGGTTTTCTGAAAGGAAATCCTGGAATCCCAGAATGGTTTGGGTTGGAAGGGACCTTGAAGCACATCTCATTCCGTGAGATATGCAGGGTCACTTTTCAATAGACCGGGTTTCTCCAGAGCTGTTTTTCCATCTCCTGAGGAATTCCTCAGCATTGCATGGGATCAACAGGATAGCTTGGTCCTGGATCAGGCTTTGGTGATTGGGCTGTACAAAATGCCCACGGAAGGCTCACTAGAGGATAGAGCATAGAGTAGAATCATGGAATATCCTGAGTTTGAAGGGATCCACAAGTCCATTCAGTCCAGCTTGATGCCCAGACACCCCAAATCCCATCCTGAGCATCCCTGGGAGCATTATCCAAACCCTCCTGGAGCTCTGGCAGCCTTGGGGCTGTGCCCCTTCCCTGGGGAGCCTGGGCAGTGCCAGCATCCTTCAGGGGGAAAAACCTTTCCCTGATACTCATCTTCACCCCTCCACCCAACACAGACTCAGGCAGCTCAAATACAGTAGGATGAACTCACACTATTTATCTTTGGATTTACGCATTTCTTCCTATTTTTAAGAACAGTTTGGAACCGCTCATCCCATTCACCGCAGAAAAGCCAAGTTCAAAACTGGGCTGCAAATTAGCAAAAAAGGAGTGCTGGGATTTCCACAGCGAGCCCAGAAATCTGTTTCACATCACTCAGCCAGGCAGGGCACTGTTGTGAGCTGTAAATGTGCTTTTTTTCCCCTGTGTGGGCAGTGAATCAGCAAATGCTCCAGGAGTTCAGGGGGAAATGTCAGGTGCTGTTTCAACAGTCAGGCTTTCACAAGCTCCAGGGTGTGTCCTCAACAGGGGACACACCTTGGAATTAGGGACCCCGTGGCAATGTCAACGCCCTTATCTCTCCCCCTCTCTGAATTGGGAAACCAATGCCTCCCAAAGATGTGCTGCCTGTTTTGGCTAATTGATGCCCGACCACAAAATGCTTAATAAATAAGTTCTGTCTGGAAAATATTATTCCCTGAAATCATGTCTGAATTACCCAAAAGTCAAATTAAGTAATTGAGAAAGCATCTGCTGTGTGGAAGGATGTTTGTTTGTTTGTCCTGTGTTTTGTGGTGGGTTTTTTTTTTTTGGTTTACCAAGACAATCACTGGAGCATGTCTGGGAGAAGGTTTATTTGCAGAACCACAGCTCAAATCTTGAGATGAGGGAGCATTACAAAGAAATGGCATGGCTTTCAAATGAAGCCTACAAATAGGTTTGCAACTTTCTTCTGTCTTTGGTAAATTACCCAAGTGAAGCCAAATCACATTCCTAAAGACAGTCCCCTGGCATCCTTCAATAAACAGATTTTGCCCTGTGTATGAGATGTTTAGCTCAGTGCTTTATGAAGTAAAGGTCATCTGAGCAGAGATGTTGCAATAAAGGGCTGCCTGAAAGTGCTTCCACTGAGCGTGAATAGCAGCAATATTGCCTTGAAAACTCTGGGCTAATTGATTAAACTTCCAACAAACTAATTTTAATTAGCCATACTAGCTTAACTTTCTTCTTGCTTTTTGTGATTCTGAAGGTTTATTAATGGTGCGTGTACAGCCCCAGTTATTTATTAGAAAAATTGTTAAGGTATGAGAGAGAAATATGAATATCATACAAACTTTGCCTGTTTTACATGAATGTTTTCAGCTAAAAGGCACCTGCTTTCAGCTGGGAGGTAAAAGTGCTTTCTTTTTTCTTTGATCCTTAACCATATATTCATATATTTGCACCCTGAGTTCATGTATTTGCACCCTAAAATTACTCCTAACTCTGATACTGTTCTTGAATCTCTTAGGAAAAAAATCATTGCACATACCAAAGGTACATAGTTTGGTCTCTCTTTATCTTATATTTATGTCTGTAACAAATCAACTCTGTCCAACCTGACCTTGACATACTTGACAACTTTTCATATCTTGTTGAAGAGGAAAACCTCTGGGTACATTGGATCTTTATGCAACAGCCCTGATTTCAAGTCTGTAAAAATAAAATTAAGTCAAGCCAAACCTTTTGCCTCAATATGTACGTAAAGATGGATTTTAGCAATAAAATGCTCATGCGACATCTGTGAAGGTGGCACTTTTGTCCCTCCTTAGCCCATCTTTCTATGGAAGTATTAATGTTTGAGACTTAACATGAAAATGGGATCAAAGCTTAGCATGAGAGGTGAAAGAGGTGTGGAGAAGGGATGTGGTATGAAGAGACCACCAGTAATCTGAAATTTCTGTGTAAGGGCAGTTCTGTCACAGGGTTTAAAACCAGACCTGCAGCCTCATCTGCTCCTACCTCTGACACTGAACTTGACAGTGGGGACAGAATCCCAAAATTATTTGGTTTATAGGGAGCCTTAAAGGTCACCTAGTTCCAATCACATCACGAGAACACTGTGCTTCTGTTGGGTGTGTTTCTTCCCCTGATGGATTGGGGAAGTTGTACTTTGTGTCTTCAAGGCTAAGATGTTTTGATCTCCTGACAAAACACGTGGCATCAGCAACACACTAGGCAGTTTATGGTGGCAGGCTGTGTTTTTAAAGTCTGTATCAGCAGCAAGGGGATGCAGTTGGAAGGGTTGTGGGATTTTGGCAGGAGCTGTTTGTGCAGAGGTAAAAAATGGCAGACGTGCTGCTCCTGCAGCTGGACAGGGGGTCTGGTGCTGGATGAAGCCCTGGGGTGCCAGGCTCCAGCTCTGTGAGCACTGGTGGCTCTCCATTCTGTGTACAATGGAAATTCTGGGCTTCCTCTGAGGTGTTCAGACCTCCAAACTGCAGTTCCACTGTCAGGATCTCTAGCTGGTCAGAGTGACCCCGAGAAAAGTTTGAAATTCTCTTTTCCCAGCCTGGCGCTTGAAGAAGGAGTCAGAGCTCTTTATTTCTCAGTCTCAAGGTTGTTTATTGTTCCTTATCTATAAAATTCTTTCTCCTGTCCAGCTGAGGTCTGTTCAGCAGGACAGACAGAGGCACACTGCCTGCCCTGGGGCTGTGTTATCTTTTTATACTAAAAACTATGTGTACAATATTTACAATTACTTCCCAATACCCATCACCTGTGTTGGACAGTGAGCTTCTACTCTAAACCAATCCAAAAGTGCCAACATCACAGCAGGAGATGGAGGCCAAGAAGAAGGAGAAAGGCTGGGCACACCCAGATCCCTCCATCTTGCCCCCTGAACCCCCATACCAAAACCCTAAAATCTACTTTTTCACCCTGTGATAAATTCACTATCATTCTACTTAAACTGTTGTGGCTTGCTGATCTTCATATAAGGTTGGTCATTTGCTCCATGGGTCATAACCAAACCCACAGGTGTTTTGGGCTCCATGCCAGGGCTTCTGAGTCCCCTGGCTGGGGTCTTGGCCATCCTGGACAGCCAGAGGGATGTCCTGGGTTCCCACATTCCACCAGAGGAAAAGAGTGGGAGCAGTTCCTGAGCAGAGCCGAGCACCCCACGTTGCGCTGAGAGGCCTCATCCAGGGGCTATGGCCTCATCCTGGGGCTATGGCTGTCAGCTGTCCTTCCCTTCTGCTGCTGAGGTCAAACCAACCCATCATCCCTTTGAATTCAGCACACAAGGTGACAGGAGTGTGTCATCCCTGCTCCAGCTGTGCTGTGGGGAGCAGGGACAGCCCTGACGTCAGGCCAGCACCAGCTCTGCCAAGCGCCCGCGGATGGCTCCTGTTTGTTTTGCTCCAGCCCATCTGCTTTGGGAAGGAGCAGCTTTAACAAGCTTTAACAAGCTGCTCCTCGCTCAGAATTGGTGCTGGGGACCAGGTGTGGCTGTGCTGCTGTCCCCTGGGCAGGGCTGTGCTGGGGGACAGCTCAGGGGATGCAGATGGAGGCTCGGCCTGTGTGGCACCATGACGCTGCCAGCCACTTGTCACCAGGCTGATGGCTCAGGTTGCCCACAAGTGCATGCTGGAAATGCTTTAGGGAATCTGGGTTAGAAACAGCAGAAAAAGAAGCCTATTCTTGGAGTGTGGTTTAATCTGAATTTCAAGGTGGTTGAAAGAAAAGAGGAGGGGGTGAGGAGGGAAGGAAGCCTCCAAAACCGTCTCTGCTGTGGGCTGAGGGGATGTCACTGTGGGCACTGAGGATGTTCAAAGTGTGGACAAAATGAACCCCAGTGCCTCTTCTCCCTGCATTGCTCTCAGATTTGTCCCCTAATGCTGCAGTGGGGCAACAGCCACTTTGTTTCATGAGAGCTGGACTGAGGAAATGTTTTGGTTAATGAGAATAGCCCCATTTATTTAGGTGTTGCAAATCTGGGGTAAAGGCTACGACTATCTTTATATTAGACACTGTAATAGGTGTTGGTTGTGCAATGTGGACTTGGAGCTTCAGTGTGTGAGTGTTAAATTTATTACAGTACCCTCAGAGCTGGGGGCTCACTTGCCAAATAGGCTGATCCACTAATTCACTTCACTTCGAGCTGCTCTCAGAACAAAACCAACTTTCAAACATTTTCCATTTGCAATTGTAATCAAAGGACAAGCAGTGATACAAGAAATGAAGCAATGTGGGTGAAGTAGAACAAAATCATTTAGTGGGCTACTGGAGTAACAATTTAAAATGTTTAAACATGCCAAAAGGAAGGAGGGGGAAGACCAGGATTCCACTTTCATGAACAATGTATCAGAAAATGAGTGAAAATATCAAGTGCTGGCTAGAAATCCAAGGTGAGGGTGTTCTGTTTTGTGTATTTAAGGATTTAACGCATTTGAAAACTTGGCAAGCGAGTTCCAGTGTTGGAAGCATGAACTGATGTTGTACATGGTTCCTCAGTCCAAGGGAATATCTAGCTTGGATGGCACAGGGAATGAGTGCCAGTTAAAACAGTGTTAATGAGGTTGAAGAGAGCTGATCAGGGATCAATAACTCTTCTTGGGAAGAAGCACCAAGGTGGTAAAGGGATTTTATCCTCGATGGCTGGGTTAGAAATGGGTATTATGGTGAGGACTGAGATTTTACAGGGCTAGTGGAGTTTGTGGTCTCTCTTCAACCACACATTCTTTAAAATGCTTTTTAATGAAGTCTACGAAATGTTCCTGAACCAGCTTCTTTTTCTGTCTTCTCCTCAGTTCTTTTCTTCCCCTGAAAATGTCATAGGAAACCCTCCAGCTTCTTCTCCAGGCTCAATTAGTGCTTTCAGTTCCTATTAGGCTTTGGGATCCATCTGACCCTCCCTGCAGCCCTCCTGGCCAGTGCCTTCCCACCAGCAGAACTCTGCTCCCTCCAGTCTCTCCCAGGCAAGCTGCCTTGAGGGCATGGATGGAGTCTCCTCTTGCTCTTAATCACTGTTGATTAAATAAATTAAAAAACTGCTTTTATGTCTGATTTGTGAACACATGACTGCTGCCTTCTGTCCTGCAGCCCATGGGTGCTGCAGGTGACTGTCCCAGCAGAGCTGCTCTGTGGTCGGTGAGATGTGGGAAGGGGTAGAGAAATAGTCACCAGGTCTTTTTCTGGTCAATATTACTGCTGGTTGTTTTGTTTTTTTTGTTTGGGTTTTTTGTGGTTGTTGTTTATTTTTTTGTTTTGTTTTGTTTTTTTCTTGGGTTTGATCATTTGGGTTTTTGTTTGGTTTTTCTTGACCTGAGGACAATCTTTCCAGTGGTGTAGTCTCAAAAAAATGAGGTCTGGTGAGGACAGAGTTGGAGAAAGGGAATAAAGCAGGTACAAATCCTATCACAGCAAGCCTGAGAAGTCATGCTCCAATTTCATATGGGTTTTAGGATGTGCATTTATCACTGGATGTTTAAATAAAGGCCTTGGTGCACATTCACCTTGCTCCTCTCCAAATGTGGGAGGATTTAGTGTTTGTGTCTCATTAGCACGGGTAGTAAAACTTACCTGTGGGGCTTTGGCAAGGGCAAGAAGAAGAAGAAGAGACTTTCCTGAGAGGTTTCTGAGTCTTTTCTGACTGATTAAAAGCTGCAGAAACTCATTTATAAATGATGACTACTTGGTTTGCTCTCAAGGTTATTGTAGGTTTTGTTTACTGGCCCAGGTTTCCCAGGGAAGCTGTGGCTGCTCCATCCTTGGAAGTGTCCAAGGCCTCATTGGATGGGGTTTGGAGCAATCTGATATAGTGGAAGGTGTGGGATGAGATGATCTTTAAAGGTCCTTTTTGACCCAAACCATTCTATGATACTACTTTTGTAGACTGAAATTGGAGAGCACAATGTGGAAGGAGAGAGAAACAAAAAAAAAAAAAAAAGGAAAAAAATCATTGCCAAGCTTTCCTTTTATCCTCCATGAACATTTTGGTGGGAATTCTAGTTCACAATGTGGCAATAATTCCATATTGTCCCTTGAAACAATTAGGTGAATGGTTTACTGCCCAGGAGCTCATCTTACCTGGGCAGGGCTGCACATAAACCCCTTAAGCACCTTTTAACGAGGAGCTGGAGTTAATGGCCCTGAGCTGCTCTTGGAGCCATCAGCCCTCTCCCAGATGGTCATTAATCCTCAGATGCTCGTTAAAGATAATATTTTGTAGCTTTAATAAAAAAAAAAAAAAAAAAAAAAAAAAAAAAAAAAAAAAAAAAAAGCTGTGCTGCTTTTCCTTTAGGACGCTTGTTATTCCGCTTCCAAAAGTGTCCACCCTGGCAAATATTGGGGTTTTTTGCACCCCTGCAGCCCCTCTGAGGATCGGGCTGGAGCTGAGGTTTACAAAGCAGGACAGTCCTTAAAAAAACATGTATACATAATATTGCATACATAATAGATGGGAATGGTTCCAAAACAATCTATTGCATAATTACCTAATTAATACAATCTGTAATAATTAAAAATCCTTTGGAGAATTTGTAAAAACATTTTACTATGCATGTGTCATAGATAATTTTTAGACTCGGTGTCTCAGCTGTTTGCTTTTTTTTTTTTTTTTTTCCTTTTTAATTTGGTCTTTCAAATTGCCAACAGTCTTATTGCTGCTTTGTGGCCCAGGCACTTAACAAATTTCATTTCTCAAATGGAAGGGACTGAATTTTCTCCCCAGAAGAGCAGTTCACAGGCAAGGGCAACATTCAGCACTAACTTTTCTTTTGCAGAGACAAACACAAAAGGCACGTTTAAATAAGTGTATTCCAAGGGCTTTTTCAACTGTTGGGGGGAGTTAATAAAGCAAAATAAAAATTTCAAAGTAACAAAAATTGCTTTGGGCTCGACTTTTAAACCAAGATAGAAAAATTGATTTTGCAGATGCATTATAACCCTACTCATCTCAAAATAGTCCCACAGTGCAATTGTATCAGCAGTGCTTATTTATATTTATATCCAGCAGATATTCTGGAGCATTGTGTGAACCTCTGCTTCTGTAAGTATCAGCTCCATGGCCTGTGGTGATGCCTGTTTGTGTGTTTGAGATGCACAGGCAGGACGTGAGTCTGGCCCCAGAATTGCTTTTAATTTATCTGGCAGTGTCCAAGGCCAGGCTGGACAGGGCTTGGAGCAGCCTGGGACAGTGGAAGGTGTCCCTGCCTGTGTCAGGGGTGGAATGGGATGGGCTTTAAGGTCCCTTCTCACCCAAACCATTCTGGGGTTCTGCTCAGCAGAGCACAGGAGCAGTGTTTGCCCCCACATGCACATTCCAGCTCAGTTCTCCTTTCTCTACCTTTGAGACACCATGGGAAAGCTTTTATTTCCTTTTTTTTTTATTTCTGAGAACCCAAACAGGCATGGAAAGTAAAGGGGAATGATGAAATCTGCTCTGTCCTGGACAACCCCTGACTGCAGCTGATCCAGTGCTGCAAGCAGAAGCTTTTTCTCATTTTCCTCTCTCTGCGGTGTGTAAACTGAAATGGCTTGGATTATGTGTTAACTGTGGTTGAAGAAACTCTGTCTACCAACACTTGATATTAGGAAATTCTTTCCTGTGAGGCAGGTGAGGAGCCAGGGTGACCAGAGAAGCTGTGGCTGCCCCTGGATCCCTGGAATTGTCCCAGGCCAGGCTTGGACAGGGCTTGGAGCACCCTGGGATATTGAAAGGAATCCCTGCCCATGACAGGGAGTGGGATAAAATTGTTTTGAGGGTCCCTTCCCACCCAAACCATCCTGTAATTCTGCAATTATTTATAATTTGTGCATCCTGGTGTCTATAAGCTCGATTTTACTGTTACCAAACCACCATGAGTTCAACAGTCAGGCAGCAAACTTTGCAGACCCACGGTTTTGTGCCATTAAAACCCACCCTGACTCCTTATCAGGGAGAGAAATTTCCTTTGAATAGATGATTAAGCAGAGTGGACAGCACTAAGTGTGTGGTCAATGCAGGAGGTGCTCAATGAATAATTATTAGAAAATAAAGGATTTTTGTTTCATCGAAGTGTGGGGTTGCATCTAATTGATTCTTAATTGTGAAATCCATTTTTCACCTCAAAAGAGCCACTGATAGTTTTGTCAGCTGCATTTGTTACTCAACTTTGCAGGATCTGGAGTCTTTAGTACCTGAAATGAAAAGATTGACCTTCCTATTTTTGTGGTTTTTGGAAGGCCAGCAAATAATTCACTTTCCAGGGAAAGCAAACTGGAGAATTTGGCCTTTTGGGCTCATTGCACACCAGCTGATGGAAAAAATCCCAAAATAACAAAGCAAAGAGGGGAGGGTTGTATCCAAACCCGGACTCTGGTGCATCACAGCAGGAAGAGGGCAGGGGATGATGCTGATGAGCTCAGTATTGTGAGTGCCACTGTTGTTGGCTTTATCCAGTGTTAGCAAAAGTGTGGGGGAAAATGTAAAGGGGAGGTTTTGAAGCACGGTCTTCTGGAAGAGGTTTTGGGTTTATTTTTGCTTTCCTGAGGCTTTGCCTGGGTGCTGGCTGTGATGAGCACTGTGTGGGGTGCCCTTGGCTTCTCAGCTGAGCCCATCCTCTCATTTCCTTTCTGGAGATCACCTGTACCTCAGAGGTTTAACTTAATTTGGGCTGTTTTCGGGGGAATCGTCTCTCCTGAGCAATGCGGTATTTTCCACCTGATAAAAGTGCATGAACATCTGGTTTGCACTCAGAGTGGACAAACAAGGGTCAGGATTAGCCCAAACTTGTGCTCTGAGTCCCCAAGCCTCCTCTGGGGGCTGTGAGGAAATCTCCCTCTCTCTCAATGTCACTGTCAGTGCTCCTGTGACAAACTCTGCTCCAGCTTTTGGCAGCAGGGCTCGGGCAAGTCAAGGAGCTGTTGTGTTCTCCCCAGATATGTTGTGTACCTCAAAATGTTTAATTCTGGCTGCAGATGTTAAGTAACTTCTTGATTTTTCATAACTTGAGCGACTAAAATACTTCTTTTTTTTTTTTTTATCTCTGTTTTGCAATCACTGAATCATATGATCAGCCTAAGGATATTCAGTTGGCAAATGAAACCAGATTATTATTAGTCTTGGCTATTTCAGCACAGGGAGGAAAGGAGAAAAAAAAATTGTATGTACATTTTTTAGCCCAGTTGCTGTTTGTTTTACCAGCTTCTCAAACACATGCTGAGGAAGGTAATGACCACATGAAAGAGGTTTTTGTGCACAGGGTGCAAATGGCAAATTGGAGTAACCCGAAATGCTACTTCTAGTCCACAAAATAAAATATTAAAACAAAAGCCAAAGTGTATTTTGGGTTTAGTTGAAAAGTAAGACACACATTTCTATGAATTTTTTTTGTCATATTTTTTTTTTTCTTTCCCACTGGCAGGAGATTTCTTGAGAGTAATTGTGCCAGCAAATTAGCATTTCCAGTCCTGTAATAGACATTCCTGGAGGTATTCTCTTCCAAGGAGAGCACTTCTGGGAATGACAGCAGCCTGCTTGGGAAGGCTCCAGCTGTCTGGCAGTGAGGTGTGCTCAGCAGCTCTTGCCTTCCCATGGTTGTTGGAAGACACCTGTGTCTTATTTGCTGTGTTGCACCTTGGAAGTTTTGACTCTTCAGGAAGATGAAGTTCCTGCCAGGTGGCTCCTGCCTGTAACTCCTCCTGAAGTCACCACTCAGGTGTCACAGACCACTTTCAGAAATTCTTCTTGATAGCCATTAATATGGACATGACTAATGTTATCCTTTCTACACCCTTGTTTTTGTTTTCTTGTGACTTTTCCAGCAGTCACACTAATTCAAAAAGAGCTCTGGCTGCTCGAATGGTTTGTGGCCTGCTGGTGGAAGAGGCTGTAGCATATCATCTGAGAGGCTGCAGGACGTTTTGTGACACCATGTAAAACACCCTGTGGCAGCTCTCCCTGCACAGGTGTCATTGCTCTTTGCTTCAAAAGGCAAAGGGAATGTCTTTTGTCACTTTGCTAATTGCCTTTATTTCCTTGTTTTCCTGTCTGGGAGGCTCCATTGCCCTCACCTTGGTGCCATGGGCAGGGAGGGAGGTTCTGCCCTCACACCTGGTGCCCATACCAGGCACAGCTCTGCTCTGATTTGGGGCATTGTTGTGGCTGATGCTGATTCTCCAGTGATTTTATAATGATAAAGGCTGGGAGAATTGGGATTGTCCAGATTAAGGGTGACCTAATCATAAGGGTGATCTAACTGAGGTCTTGCAGCATGTGAAGGGAGCTGGCAAAAAAATAGGGAAAGAACTTTATAAGAGCATGCAGTGACAGGACAAGGGGGGTGGTTCAGAGAGGGTTTAGAGTGGCCACTAGGAACAAACTGTTCCCTGGGAGGTGGTGGTGCCCTGGGACAGATTTCCCAGAGAAGCTGTGGCTGCCTGGAAGTGTCCAAGGCCAGGCTGGAGGAGGCTTGGAGCCGCCTGGTTTCACACCCTGTGTGTCCCTGACCCTGACAGGGTGTGGAACTCGGACACAATGATCAGCCTGTCCAGTGGGGAGGCAGAAAAAGGTTTTTTGGTCTGGAGTGGTGGTGTAGCAGGGCTTCTTAGGGCTTCTTGCTCCTGAAACTGCTGGTGAAGTTGAGGAGCCCTTCCAACAAATCTGAGAAAATGAAACTGTAGATAATGACACCTTGGCTCTCAAGGAAAGAAGGAAGGCATCTGAACTTAATCACTGAATTCTTGGGGTGTGCATTTTTTTAAGTCCAACACCTGCTGCTGCACAGAAATATAGTTTTGCTTGTTGAACAGAGTTTACTCTGCAAAATGCTTGGCAGGGCAGAAAGTTTTTTCATTTATACTCAGTCCTGTCACTTGTCACCATCTTAAAGGCTTTTACAACCTAAAGGATTCTGTGGTTTTATGTCCTGTTGTACTCGGGTAGGTCTGCAAGTGGCACAGTTCAGTCTTTTCTGGCTTCCTCAAGTAAAACAGACACACAAAAAGCTCTGAAAGTGTTTTTCTCTGGAGCAATCATTGCATCAACCAAGGGAAGTCCATCTCCAACACACAAAACAACCCCGGTGCCCCTCCCTCCCCCAGGACCTATTCCTCAATTTCTAACTTTGTGTAAAGTTGAAATACTTACTTGGCCTGTTGTAAGCATTGCAAGAATCAAGCCCAACATCCCTCATCATGATTTATTTGTGTCTGGGGTGGAAATCTTTCCCAGCTAAGATCAGTCTGGGCATCATGGACTCACAGTGAAGCAAGCAGAATACATATGGATCAAATACAGCCCATAATAACCAGTGCTGGCATCACACAATTACTGACAATTTACAGTTACAGTGCATTTGCACAGTGCTTTGTGCTGTGATTATCCCATGGAAATTTGTGATAGCTATCACTAAAGCTTACATTGAAACTTTTTTATCTTTTTTAGGCACGAGAACAAGATAAGCTGTTGGAGAATTTTACAGGTGTTAGGAAAACTGGTTAAGGAATTATCCTTGATAAAATATGACTCGTGTTATTCCCCACCCTTTTCCTCTGTGCAGGAGCATTTTGCTGGTACCTTTTGATAAGAATTTACAGGTAATTAGCAATCTGTGACTCCTTACTCTTTTCCCTTTAACTCTTAAAATATGCACATTTAGGAATTTTTATTTATTTGCATTATTTGATACCTGGAACTTTATGAAAATCTCTGTCTTGGGATTGAAACCTCTGACTCAAACTCGAAGCAGAATTTCTTATGTTTCTGGATAAATCACTTCTTGTGATGTTGCTTAATTTTCTCCTCACTCCACCCAGATTATCTAAAAATATGAAAAAAACTTTGAGGTGGTGTATTTCCCCTTCCATACATGGTGTGATGGAGCAGAAACTTGCAGAGAAAATGAAGTCATGAAACCTCAGACAAATGCAAGTTAAAATAAATTACCAAAAAAGAAGTGAGGTGTGAAGTAGGTAAATTTTTAGTAGCTCTGAAATGCAGATCCCTGGTACATTCATTGCAGATGACATGATTCATATAGTTTTATTGCATGCAAAGTTTATTTTGCAAATTATGGATCCTTTGATGCCCCTGCAATGGGTGCTTTAGGAATCCTGGAGATGCTGGATGGATGCAAATAAACCAAGCAGTGAATGGCAATACCAGAACAATACACTGAAGGGTTTTATGTTGGTCAGGGACTAAATTTTATCCTTCATTTTAGAAAGAGATATTTATCACAAGAAAGTCTTCCTGATGATTTTTTTCATGGCGTGCAATGGAGCATTATTTAATTAAATACCATAAAAGCTGGACAAGGAGAAAGTTCAGCAGGGCAAGTGTGCCTGGGATGCTTTATAATTTGTTCCTTAACTATGAGTGTACCCAGTATGGCATGTTTCCCAAATGAGGAATCACTGGCCCTGGATGCATGAGGAAATAGGATTTCAGGCAATCCATAGGTCCAAAAAAAGGGGGACATAAATTTTTACCAAGGTTCCTCCTTCCTTAGAAATGCAAGAAGGCTGAGAGGTTTTTCTTCAGGGGAAATGAGATGAGCCCACAGTGAGTGAGTGACACAACCTTGAGTCTGGGGACATCAGGATTGTTTGGGGAAGGGATGGGGGTGATTAGAGGAGTAGCCAAAATTCCCTTTAACAACAAAACTGGGCTAAAATTTAGGTGGTGATGCTCATTTATCTAGAGATTCCAATAAAATGTGTCCAGTTTTGTTTACTTTAGCTCTGGCAGTGTGGATTTGGCCATTTAACCTCCAGTCTTTACCTTCAGCGAAGGATGTTAGCAATGACTTCTGTGACAACATCACTGAAACAATCACCAACCTGTTGCCTCTCAAGAAAACCATCAAAACACAAACGAACCCAAATCCCTTCCCATTACAAAAAGTGAAAGCCCAATATGCTCACAAATGCTGTTGGAGTGGTTGGATGCTCATCTGAAAGCATCAGTGATGGTAACCAAAATCTGTAGTGAAACCCAGTGTGTGTTGTGGACAAATGAACTGCACCAATTCATATTAAAAACACAAGTTTGCATTTAAATTGGGAGCTGAGCAAAGGCTTGTTGGGGTTAAACAGGTCAGAGAGCCTCTGGCTTGGGCAGTTTGATATCCAGGATGCTACGTGATGAAATTCCATGAGCTAAGTTTAATTTCAGGCATGGTTCTCTGTGAAAATGAAATCTTTACTTGGAGCACTTAGGGGGAGGTATTTTTCATGCTTGTTCATCCATATGTGTCTCATTTCATTCTGCATAAATTTGCAGAGAGTTTGACCACAGCCATGGGGTGCAGTGGAATCAGAGCACTGCTGATCACTTCAGTTGTCTGGTCAAAGTGCCTTTGATGCCTTTGTTGGAAATTTTAGGGGTATTAACACCTCCCAGAATGAAAAAGAGAGGGGAACTGGTGAGGATAGAAATAGTGAGAAAATCAGGGGTGTGTCAGAAGACCAAGATAACTTGAATTGAAATCCTGGTACAAACCCCTTAACTGCCCAGGTTAGAATTTTTTTATTTAGGGAATTATTTAATAAAACCACTTTTCTTAGAAAAATTATAACTTCTTTCACCTGAGCAACTTATTGAAGCTCCATTTTACTCCTTGCATACATGAAGAATCAAATCTTGCTTTCCCACTGATTGAACACCCCTCCATCACTTTCTCATGCCCTTCTCACACCCCCTGAACTTGCCCAACATCTCTGGGACATTCCCATCCATTTCAGAAGATCCTGCCCCTGTACCCAGAAAAGAGTTTCATTCTTAAAAATCAAACCCTTGAAACCAAGGGTTTCATATCAACAAACAGGGAAACAGAGCAGAGAACAATGCAAGTCCTAGAAATCAGGGCTGTGGTCGTCAGCAGTTTTAGGCAGTGGTAGAAGTTTTGCTGAACCACTGAAAGGAACTAACACTCACAAGAGGAAGATGAGCAGAAAAATGTATCACAGTAATCAAATCTGATTGCAATGAGAGCATTAAGAAGAATCTCTGAGTCAGTTAAGCAAGAAAATGTCTTTTTTTTTTTCTGGAAACACTTTTGATGGGGAAATACTGAAAGTGCTAACAGTGTGCCCAGATGTGAACAGCCTACAGTCAAAAATGAGCCAGGTTTGCTGAAATATCCCAAAAGCAGGATACCTGTGGTTGCAACACAAAGAAGTGTTTCCCCCTGTCAAAAAATAGATTTTTATGCTCTGTAAACCACTCCATTCTTTTCTGGATTTGATCAGACCCTAAGAAGAATTTTTTGAGCCTAAATTGGAAAAATCAAAAGTAGAAGATGGGCATAGCAGAATTTGAAGGAAAATTATAAATAGGTCACATGTTCAGTGAAGAAAACACCCTCCTTAATGGTACACAGCATTTAATGAATACTGGTGGAACTGGAATAAAGCCCAGCAGAGTAACACACACAGGGTTTCTGTGTGGCTGGAGGTATGGGAAAGGAACAAACAAAATCCTGGCGCCAGCCAGGACAGAAACTGAGCACTTAGCCCAGCACAGGACATTAGACAGCCCAATAAAACTCCATGGTTCACAGGGCTGAAGGCAGCTGCAGTCTCTAATAACATGAGTACAGTCAAGGACCCTGCACCAGAGTTAATAAGCAGATCATTACAGCCTCTGACCAAGGCAGTCTCCACACTGACCTAATCGAAATCCAGAATGAGCATTATCCTAACGTGCATGATGAACCAATTAGCCCAGAGCTGGGTTGCTTCCACCTGCTCTAGTATCTCAATTTAGAATGGCAAATTAAAACCAAAAAGAGATGGGAGAAGATGTCAGAGGTTGTTTGATGTGGGAAGATGGCACAGGCTGTAAGAAAAGTGGGTTCCTCTGAGGCTGCAGCTCAGTGCTGCCAAGCAGGCCAGGATTTTATGGATCTCCCTGCTCCCATTGAGATGGGACAGCCAGCCCCCAAAATAAAAGATGACTCATCAGGGTTTTTTGCTGGCTCCAGAGATGTGAATTAATGACTGTGATGCCTGAAGGTTCTGCTCTGTGGATCTCTAAATTTTCCTCCCTCCTGAGGATGCTTTCTATCTCCCTGCCCTTTTTTGGGAATTGTTGTGACCATCCAGGTCAGAAAAAAATTCACAAATCTTGGTCACTGCGCACCAAGGGTCTCACAGGGGAAGTGGGAGGCTGCCTGCGCTTCTGGATACCCTTTGGGCAGGGGCAGCATTTGAATCTCTCCTCCTGGAGCACCTGTGTGTTTTTTGTTCTTTGAATCTCTCCTCCTGGTGCACCTGTGTGTTTTGTTCTTTGAATCTCTCCTCCTGGTGCACCTGTGTGTTTTTTGTTCTTTGAATCTCTCCTCCTGGAGCACCTGCATGTGTTTTGTTCTTTGAATCTCTCCTCCTGGAGCACCTATGTGTTTTGTTCTTTGAATCTCTCCTCCTGGAGCACCTATGTGTTTTGTTCTTGTGTTCAGTTAGAAAAGACATTGTGAATAATCTGGAAAACCAGGTTTGCTCTCCTGACTCATGGTTCTGGCCACTCTGGGGTGTGGTTTCAGTGAAAGGAATGTGTCATTGGTCAGTGAATCCTCTAAGGACAATGAGATGGAAAAGTGGAAAAATGTTGTGCGTAGATTTACCATGCAAAGAATTCAAGAGTTGCTCTTTGCTATTTGCAAATGCACTTTGATCCTTTCTTCTGTGTGAGGCTCCACCCAGAGCACCAGAGCTGTGTTAACAGAGGTTTGAAGAGTCCAGAGATGGGCGATTGGCACAACCCCCATGTGCAGACAGATTTTTGGGGTCATGGCAGCTCAGAGCAGAAAGTAAATACACAGGAATGTGGCAGAAGTAGACCCAAGCATAACACAGGTGATACTTCTTATTTTGTTTTAGGAAAATTGGTAAAAGGAAAAATAATCCACGGGCTACAACTGGCCTGGAAAATGCAGCTACCAGATGATATTTTCAATACCAAAATTAGCTACCAAGTGTGATATTTATGGATGTATTGTTTTAGCGCCATTCAGTAAAGGTGAATTTTTTGCCTTTTTTTTAAAGTTATTTGTTGTCTTTCCTTTCAGAGTAATCCCACCATTTGCCTGTTCTGCACTCTGGGTTAGTAGGTTTTGTTTCTGATCTGCCATCTTCCTCTAGTTCTGGTTGGATATTCATTTCTTAAATCTTTTTTTCAAAGCCTTTAAGGATTTGTGCCAAGTGCATGAGTTCCTGTGGAGCAGAATCCAGATTAATGTGTCCCAGCTCACATCACAGCAAAGTTTTTGTCACCTGTGGGTGCATGTGCTTGATATTCAGGAAGAATGAGTGATCTACTGGTAGATTATTACATATATTTTACATCACACTGATTTTGCAAAGCTCAGGGTTTTGTTGTTTGTAGCTTTTACAGTCAGCTGGGGAAAAGAAAGGGAGGAATGGCGGCAAAGAAAGATATTAATCCTCAAAATCTCATTCTTTGGATGTTGTTCTGTAATCAAAGGGCAGGCATTCCCTGCTCTGCAAACTGCCCACACCAGTGGCCTCTTGCATCAGGCAGTGCTGCTGACTCTGGTGATTTACTGAGACTCTCATGACTCTGCACGTTTGTTCCTTTGTGGTTTTGGAGGAGGCTTTGAGAACAGAGTCTGCGAGATTAAACAAGGAGGAAAATTAAAATCTGTAATGCATCACTTTGGAGGTCCCCGCGCTCTGCAGGGTGGGTTTGGGGTGGGAGAGGATCCTGAGCCCTGGTGGCACTCCCAGCACTGAGCCCCAAGTGCAGACGGAGCCACGTGGCCACCCTTGCTTGGGAGTGTGACAAAGGACACGAGCACCAGGATGGCCGTGGAGGCTGACGTGGGAAAGAGGTGGTGAGGAACAGGGAGCACAAAGAAAGACTCCAAGCCCCCGAGTACACATACATATCCTAGAGTCCTGGCTTTAGCTGGGAAATGGGAAAGGTTTTAATTTAAAATTTGATTTAAGGGAGAGAGACTTTTTCATTAGCGTAGCAGTTACTCACTCAGTTGGGAGCTATTGGAAGAAATTAAAGTACATTTGGCAATCTATATGCTTCAAGCAGGAATGGGATCTATCTGTCTATTTATCCACCTTTCTGCCTAATCACATAAATTCCATGATATCCAGGGTTACATTTTCCCTTTTCTCAACGGCTGCAAAATCTGCCTGCCTGAAACCCCACTGAAAGGAGAAAGTTAATATCAATGTCAACCACTCTCTTAAGTTTTTGTATTACTGTTTCTTTCTGCTGTTAAGGGATGGGTTTTCTCTCCATCAGCTGAAAAGCCACAGTTGCAAACATTTTGTTATTGGCTTTTTTTTTTCTTTTCAATGACATTTTTCAGGGAGGAAAAAAAAAAAAAGGAAAGCAGGCAAAAGAAAAGAAATGCAAGTAAAAAAATCTAAGACAAAATCAGAGGAGAGTGGTTTGGGGAAGTGTCTGCTGTGTGCATAGCCCTGTTTTAATATGCAGTTACCTCCTTTCTCATGGAGCTTAGCATAAAGTTTTGTAAGTTGTGGGGCTTTTTTTTTTTCCTCTTTTGTCAAAAAAAATTATGAAAGTGTCGCTTTTCCTTTGCGGTTAATTCAGGAGAGATCCTCAATTCGAGCAGGGCACATTTTCATGCAAATACAGCAGCACAGTTTCCAGCCCCCTAATAGCTTCTTACAAATGATGTGCCATTACAACGAGGTTTATTTAAACAAATTTAATACATCTTTAATCAAGCTGGAGAGCATTTTCAAAGGTCACGCTCCAAATCAGGATCACTGTTCAGAGCTTATCAAAGTATTAGCTTAAGGGGGAGGGAGAATTATTTCTTGGACAAGTAATTTTAGGCAAATCTTTATTTACATTTTTATTCAGTTATTAAATTTTATTCCTTTCCCTCCTCCTCCTAGTCTCCATTTATGAACCTATAAGAAAGTCTGTAAATGGAGCCATAAGCATATCACAGCAGTTACTATTTCCAGGGGCTATTCCTTTGAATCGACTGGGCCCATAAAAGCAAGGATGAAGTCACTTTTTTTTTTAAACACAAGCTCTGTGTATCCATTTCATACAACGAGCTCTCGCCCGAGGATCTGATATTAGGATAAATACATTGGATAGATTTTAAATTAACAAAATAAGTTAAAAACAATTTTGAGCGTAATGGGTATTTAAAGGTGCTCGCCTGCTCCTGCTGCAAGAGGATAATTGTTGATGTCAAGTCATTAGGATTAATGGGGGCTGCACTAATGGAGCCCAGGAATCCACCCCAGCTCACACCTCTGGTGTCATTCACTGGGTATTTATCTGTAAATAGGTCACAGAGGGTTTAACTGGCGCAGAACCAGTCGTCCCTGCCCAGGGTGTCTCTGGTGAGCACAAAACTCAGTCCTTTGGCCTCAGCTTTACAGGAGGAGCCAAAAAGGAACCAGGGTTAAAGGGGGACTGAGCCCTTGAAGTGCACAGACAGAAACACCCCCAGGATTTTAATGCTCATTTGACCCCTTTTCATTACAGGGAGGTGAGACTGGACATCTGTGCAGGTCATGCAAAGAGCTTGTGCAGGCTCTGTTAATTCTCTTTTTAGGGCTCACCTTGCAGCCAGGATTTGGGATAGGGTTCAAAAGGAGTTGTGCTGAAATACATACCCAGGCAGTCCTGGAAAACTGATTTTTGCAGGACTAAATACTGCTCTGTACCCAAACCTTCAAAAAAACCTTTGCATTTAGTACCCATATCATCCACATGGCAAAATAAATAAATGTACTCACATCACCCGTTTTTTTTTTTTAATGTGGTTATATTTTTAATTTGAAATATTTCATATTCACAGAATAATTTATCCAGCAAAACTATTTTTTTTCCAACTTCCAAATGACACTTTAGTGGTTGTGGATTTTTATTTATTTGTCTTTTAGTAATCATAATGATTTTTTAACAATGCTTTTCATGTTTGACATCCACACTTTGCTGTTGGTGACATAAAAGACAGGATACTGTTTCCTTTCAATGCTCAGAAGGGTCTTTTAAGAGGGAGGAGGACTTGAAGAAACTTTGAACTTCTGAGCAAGTTTATAGAGCAACACCAGATCATAGAACAACACCAGTAGAATTAGGAAGCATCAAAAGACATTTAAGTGCCTGAAAGGTCTGGACTTCTCCTTTCTCTGTTGTCCATGGGACAGTGGATTCAAATCCCTTGGTGTCTGAGACACTTTATCTTTCCTTTTTCCACCTGGATAAAGAGAGAAAAGAAGCAAAAAAAGAGGGGGATAATTAATGAAATATAATAACTATGCACAGGTTTTATGCTCAGTTTTATCACAGTCATATTGCATGTTTGGCTGTTTGGGCAGAAAAAGTTAATAAAGTTTGGTAAACCTTAGAATATATTAAATAAGACAGAAAAAAAAAAAAAGAAAAAGTTAAGGAGTAAAGGTTGAGGGAAAACAGCTGCAGAAGGTATCATTTTGGGGCTGGACAGGAAGAAGTGAGCACACAAGGCCTTCTGACCATTGTGCTAATCCCAATAAGTGGGTATTGCACTGAAGGTGTTGCATTTTCATTTCACTAAATGAAATTCTGTTGGGTGTATTTGCAGCAGCACATCTCACTCTGATCAGCAACTGATACAGGAATAGTCCAAAACTCCTGTAGCTTTCCTTTTCCTTGGATTGGTGTTGGTGGTGATCCATTTGTCTGCAGGGACACTGAGATTCCAAGTTCACTGGCAATAATTATCCCTACCAGCTCATTCATCTGTTTCTTTCTCCTAACATTCAGAAATTTTAAAGAATTTCAGTATGAACACTCTTCCATGACTCATTCTGAATTACAGGCCTGGCATGAGGTTTGCTTTCATTGCATATTTGTGTTATGCCAGTTTTAGTTCCTTTTTTTGTTTTGTTTTGTTGCATGTTTGTTATTTGGAAATTTGTTCTCAGGAATATTTTGTTTTACCATAGCGGGTTGTTTGACCTCTTTTGGTTCCCAGTTCACAGCAGGGAGGTGGCACTTGTGCTCAAAGCAAGGATTTCATTCCCCTGGTTTGAAAGGCAGGGGCTCTTCCCAGTGTAGACATTAAAATATTTCTGCTGCAAATGTTAATGTGGATGAAGCTCTTGCCACCATTTGAAAAATATGAGGAGGATAAAGTATCAACATAAGTTGGAAGTGAAGAAACTTTAATTCTAACCTCATCCTTAAGGATCTACAGAAAAGAGGTAGTGATCAAACCCCAAATTGAACATATAAAAATAAATAATAGCAAACAAACCCAAACTATGATGTCAGCTTGCTCCAAGTTCATTATGGATTTATGCAGTAGAAATGTGTTTGTTAAAAACTGGAAATATTCAGTCTGAAGGTGCTTACTGGTGTGTAGTTTGCAGTTAAATTATATTTCTGAAAGGAAATAGATTTGAAGTTATATGGAATATTCCCTTTTGAAGTTGTCTGAATTAAATGGAGAATTCAAACCATCTGATTCTGTTCTCAGATTTTGTGTTCAAGAAATTGTGTCCAGCTTAGGGTAGAGGGTTCTTTTTTCAGAGCTCAAGATTTCAGGGTGAGATGAGAAATCTTCTCATCCTTCCCATTTTCTTTTGCTCCTTCTATGCTATTAGAAATACCTAAACACAACAACTTTATTCAGCTAAAGGTAACTATCAGCTGGTGCACTTTCTGCTCATCTCCAGCTCTTTAACGCTGCAGAAAGAACCTTCTTGTCACAGACACATTTTATGAAAAATCCTTTCCTTAGGATTTTTCCTCCTGAGAAGCTGAGAGGCCTCAGGAACAAAATGTAACCAATGGTTATCTGCTGCTGTGGGATGGAACAGGAACAAAATGTAAGCAATGGTTATCTGCTGCTGTGGAATGCAACAGTTGCATCTGGGATTGGTCTCATGTGGTTGTTTCTAATTAATGACCAATCAGAGTCAGCTGGCTTGGACTCTCTGTCTGTGACACAAGCCTTTGTTATTAATTCTTTCCTTTTCTATTCTTAGCTAGCCTTTGGATGAAATCCTTTCTTCTATTCTTTTAGTATCATTTTAATATAATATATATCATAAAACAATAAATCATCCTTCTGCAACATGGAGTCAGATCCTCGTCTCTTCCCTCATGCTAAGACCCCTGCAATCACCGTCACACCTTCTAATACTTTTTTCTGCTTTTTGCATTGACAGCATTGGAATGGAGTGATTTGGGTCTGAAGGAAGGAAATTTAATGGCTGGAATGGCATTGTGGGCACTCCCTTGATGTGTTGGAATCACATTTTCCAGTGGGCGCAGCGAGCCCCACAACACTGCTCAAATTCCCATTTTATTTTTTTTTTTTATGCTATGTGACAAAACTTGATGCAAATTAACAGAGTCCCCTCTTGATATTTCTGTTGAATAAGTAGTGGGCTGAGCAGAAAAACAAACAGCACGGGGCTGTTGACACTGTAAACCCTAAGGGTTCCTTCTGAGAGAGGCTGAGTCGGAGCAGAGTAAATAAATAGGTCAGCAGCTCTGCAAACGGCATCCAGGCCCTTCCAGGACTGCCTGACCCATCAGGCAGTCAATAATTTTGGCCAGATAGTGCCTTAACATGCTCTGGTAGAGCCAAGAAGAGTCTTTCTCTGGAAATAGCCACAACAGCAGAAGTGTAATCGGCCCATTTGTGCTCCAAGGGTCGTGTTCTGTCATGTTCTGTGATAAATGCTGAACACGTTTACTGTAATGCTGTCATTTATTCCTTGTAATCACCCAAGGAGGTGATGGTTATTATTAACTGAAAGCATCCATTCTCATAGTGGAGGATTTGTCCGACATCTTCTAAAAAAGTGCAAAAGGGGAAAAGTGAAAAACAAAAAATTAAAAAATAAAGTAGGCGCTCTTCACAGTTGTGGTGTCAAATTTACACAGCTGGAAAGTTGGAAATTTAAAGAATGGAAATTAATTTGTCAGTGCCAAGCAAGGCACATGGCACAACACAAAAAACAAAATAGATGTCTAACCAGAAAGAAAGCAACAGGAAATGAAAGTGCCGGATAAGATTGGAATGTATACATTTTGATCAATGTACCAAGCATGTGATATCCAAAAAATAACGTTGATCTGGTAAAAACAAGCAAAACCACCTCTGTAATATGATATTGATCTTGTGACAACTTTTTTTTTATATTATTAGTGACTTCATATATCTTTTTTTATGAAGTTCAAGTTTATAGCCTGTGCTATAATGAAAATTTCAGGACTTTCACCTAGTTTTCCGATACTTTATTGGGAGAAGGCTGCAATTATTTTCCTCTTTCAGCACATACTTCCAGGAAAGACAGAGAGAGATGGGAATGTAGAAATGAGTTTTAGCATGTGAAAATCAAGACTATATGGCATTATAACCCCAACCAACCGAGCAAACAGAGTTTTTCATGGTTATAATATTCAGGAATAGTACATGTTCTTTGGGTGTTTTGCCTGGAAGGTCAGAGAGTTGCTTTGGATGAATTCTGGATTTTTTATGGAGCAGGACTGATGTCCTGCTGTTGGGATGCCCATAGACCACATGGGTGTAGAAAGTGTTTCACAACTTGCAGGCTGCAATTCCTCTCTAATTTATGGCTTTGAGTCCTGTTCTGAATTCCCACAGTACTTTATTGAGAACTTATGATCATGTTCACCATACATATGGGTGTATATATTGAAATATTTCTGCTGCAGATATCAATGAAGCTCTAGTCATCATTTGCAAAATATGAGGAAGATGAAGTACACAACTGTCCTTCAAAAAAGAAAATTTTTGCTTTTCTTCCCATCTCTTCCTCTTCCTTGAAGGACAGAAACCAGCGTGGGTATCTGTCCACTGATAGTGATTATATAAAAGAAGTATTTTTTGTCTGATATATTGGGATCCTACAGAGGAGTGTTAGTCCAAATTAAGTGCAGTTTTTTTTTTTTTCCTGTAACTTTACTATTATTCTTGGGCCTTTTTTTCCTGGCCCAAGCCCAATTCTAAAGTAACCCAGAGTATCCATGTTTTCTGTGCCAGCACCAAGATCCAGCCTCCACACTTAACCTAAGTTGTACTCATTTTCTCTCTATATAGTTGCACTGTGAAAAAAAAAAAAAGTTGTGTTTTCCCTGAATTTTTCCTTGTAGAGATGCCCTACACTTCCTTACCACTTTAAATCTCTGGGGAGATTGTGTCAAAATTTAAAAGTCCCCAAAGCTTAAATTACTCAGTGTCTAAAGTATTTTTTTTAGAAAGCTGAGGCTTGGTTTTTCTTTTCCCCTCCTCTCCATGAATCTTGAGTTGCTGGGTATTTTTTTATTTTAATTTCTAGTTTGAGAATGATAGGCCAGTTGCCTGTCTAGTGATAAGCATTGCGTTTTCAAGATTATGCCATGAATAATTATTTCTTAACAGCCTTTACTTTTCCCCTTTCAAATCTCTCAGCACTATTTTCTCTCCCACTTGCTCCTCCTAGTCAACACTTGTTCAGTGCCACTCTGCCAGCAGGACAGTGTGGGACCTTCTCCCAGCCTTCAGGTGGAAATCATTTCCTTGGTGGGGTTCTGAGGTCAAATGGGTGGGACAAAGAGAGGCACGAGAAGGAAGAAACACAGGTTGGAAGCAACCTGGTCTAGGGGAAGATGTCCATGGCAGGGAGTGAAATGAGATGAGTTTAAGGTCCCTTTCAACTCAAATCGTTCTGCAGTTCTGTGAGTAAATAAATCCAGACCAAACTCTGTGTGTGTTGCATTGGCAGTGATCACAAAAAAGAGATACTGATAAGTGCTTCAGTACTTGGTGTGTAGTCTGAAAGGAAATATTCTGAATTTACAGGCCAAAAAGGCTGTGTAGCAGTGCCAGCCTGAATGGGATGTGGGGAAGAAACAGCTCCACACTCACTCAGGTTGGCAGGGTGGGAGCTGTAGACACAGAGAAAGCAGAGCCAGGAGAGGAGATGATGAGTTCATGTCCTCATGTCAGCACCAAAATGCTCTCAGGGGGGTGAGTGTGCTCGTGAGGAGCTCAGGATCCCACACTGGGGCAGAGGATGCCAGCAGGCACTAAGGGGCCACTCACAAACTCTGTGCTCAGGCACCCTCAGTGATAAGGGAGGGAAATCTGCCCTGGAGTGCCCAGGAGCTGGCTGGCTGCTGCCCTCAGATGTGGGACTCACATTCTCTGAAAAAAATCCCTTCGCCCAGGATTTTCCTCCTGGGAAGCTGAGAAGCCTCAGAGAAAAGGGAAACAATTCTTATCTCATTTGCTTCTCCTGTGTTTTGCTCACATGTGGAATGTGTTTGGAGGTTGTTAACCCACAGGTGATTGTTTCATTGGTTTCATGTGAATTGTTTTGTCTTGTTGGCCAATCAGTGCCAAGCTCTAGAAAGAGTCACAAGTTTTCATTATTAGCATTTTAGTATTTAGCAAGTATCTTTTCTGTATTCTTCAGTATAGTATAATATTCTTTAATATAATATAGTATTATAAAGTAATAAATTAGCCTTCTGAGAACATGGAGTCAGATTCATCATTCCTGCCTTTGTCAGGACATTCCCAGCAAATACAATACTTAGGAATGAGTTGACAGAAGGAAAAATTCCCTTTGCTGTGAGCAGCCCCTCCCACCTGAGGTTCCTGGAGTGTCCCATGGACACAGGCAGGGATTGAGGAGACCTTGGGATGGCTCTGATGGAGCCAGAAGGTGACTTCCCAGCTGAGGGAGCGTGAGAGGGACCTCAGAGGCAGGGAAATGAGGTGATACAGAGCAAGAGTAATTGTTTTGGAAAAAAAACCCTCATTCCCTCCTGTTTTTCCTGTGGGGAGGTTGGAGAAGACAGCCCAGGAGGGAGGAGTGACCCATCTGCATTTCCCCTCTCTGAGCTCCGTGACTCCCTCCCTTCCCTTTCTCCTCCAGGGAAAGCATCCCTGTCCTTCCTGCATGTGGAGAAACATCCCAGTTTCCCACCTTTTAAATCAATCTCAGGTTTAAGTGAAGGTGCAGCCTTAAAAGTTATTCCAGCTCCACTGTTTCCCCTGATAAATTACATGAATAACATTTGAGACAATGCATTGTTAAATATTAATGTCTAGTACTATAGAACCAGAAAAAGCACAAGAACCCCTAGAAGAATAAATATATTTACCTAAATAAATTACTAAGACAAATATACTCCTATGTGCTCTGTACCAATAAACAGTAGGTATTCACTAAATTGTGGAATATAAATGGCTCATTTCCTCTAAATGTACACTGAAAGATCTATAACATGTTACACATTTCCTGTGCTTTGCATATATATTTCAATATTCATCATGAAAAGGCTTGCTTATGTGTCAATATACATTACTTTGCATGCATTAAGAAAATATTTTTTTAATTTTGCCATTACAGATGTGCTTTGCTGTGGGGGGGTGCTGGCGAAAGCAGAGGCTTTATTTCGTGATTAACCCTTTGGTGGCTCGTCCTGTTTTATCAACGTGACATTTGCACAAAATGAATTGCTTGCTTAGACACAGCTAACTAAATAAAAGCAGGCCAGAGCTGATAGTATGAAAAATGGATTTTCATTACTGTTTCATTGATTCTTGTAAATAAGGGCCTGAGGCCTGCTCCAAAAAGGCTGCAAACAGTAATAATTTAATCTGAGGTGACATAGACCAAAATGTATGTGGACAAAAATCATCCTTGAATATTAAACAACAGCCTCAAGACAGAGAAAAGTGTTGCAGGCGAATTTAAATGTATGCAGATCGGTGGGTAACATATTTAAAAACAGAAATTAAAGATTCCTGTCATAAATCACATTTGCTGCCATGGATATGCCTTGTTATGCTGGTGTTTAAGGAAACCTGAAAGGTTAAGGCAGTTGGTGCATTAAATCGTACAAGGATAATTAATACTTTTCTTGTGGCTATTTATAAGAAATGGAAAATATAGTTAGATCAGCTGTGGCACTGTAGTAATTTGAGGGGGAAGAAACGAAAGTATGAGTCAATAGTTTTAACTGGACAAATGTCAAAAGCTTAATGAAGCAATATCCTAATTTGGAGGCCTTTTAAAAGTTACAGGCGAAAAAATGAGACAAAGTAGTTTGTTCTCGTATTGCACATAAGATTTTTTTGCCTTTCAAACATTTAGAACCTGTTTAATAAAAATAATTGAGAATAATTTCCCTGCCTCAAGTTTAAAAGAAAAAAACTGGAATCTGTTCCGTGGAAGCAAAGCGTAAATCAGGTCTTGACTCCAGGATTGAGAACTTTGTTTTTTCTTATACATCTTCTAATTAAAAAGACCACTATATTTCGCTATAAAATAGCCTGAAACTACATGTAAGAACATTATTTCACTTACAGTAGTTTGACTTATTACAGTAGCACCTAATGCTCAGGATGGCTCATAGCAAGACTAATGTAGAAAATAATTTTCCCCTTCAACCTGCTGAAGCATTAATCCTTTTTTTCTTTCCCTTTTTTTTTTTTTTTTAACTTGGGGTTACATTCAAACAAACCCTTCCAACTACTGTAATTCCCCAGAGGAAAATACTCCTTCATCACTCATTGAGCTCAGGTTTATGATCAGCCTATTATTTAAAATTCTTATTTTTCTTTTCTTTCATGAATAAAACCAATAAACTTTAGTGGTATCAAACATTATTAAAGGGTCTCAGAGCAACAAGACAGAAGGTTTATATGACCAAACTCTCTTAATATAAAGGAGTTGTATATTTTCAGATGTCACTGCCATTCATCTCTTCTCTCTTTCTCTCTCTCTCTGCCCCCCTTAAGCGAGGAATAAAGATCCTATTTAAAAAAAATCTCACCAGCCTGTAATAACTTTTCACCTGTTTCATGAAAAGTTAAACATTTGGAATGCAATTTGCCTCGCTGTTATTTTTTTTCTGGATGAAAACAGGAAGTATTTATTTCTTTCTTCAGAAGGGATTAAAAGAAAAGAAAGGCAAATAATCTAAGAAAATTATTTTCAATCTGAAAATGATTTGCTGGGGAGGGGGGGGGAAATTTGCTCATTGAATTTCTGATCTGTTTGGAGAACATTTAATCTATCATTGTACCAAAACCAGAAAAATTAGATTTTTGAAACTTTAATCTGGTTTTGATTTGCAAATATTCATAAAAATTGCTATGGCTTCATGCAGATCTTTGGAAACAAATATTAGTGATTTTTTTTTTTTTTCACAGCTCTAGCTAGAACACACTGTCTTTGGCAAGTTTCTGTTTGCAACAAACAAAATGTGATACTTTATAGGTTATAATGTTCATCATTACCCTGATGTGTCATTGCTATGTGGTGTCACGCCCTGCTACTTTCTGGACAGTGTTTCCAATTTGATTATGACAAACCTTTCCTTAAAAACTTTACTTAAAAAAAAATTATAAGCGAGTCCATTAGTCTAAAATAAAGAAAATTTTCCCTTTGGAGTTGCATTGCAAATAAAAGATGGGATGTGAAGTGCATTCAGCATGTTGACTTTCCAAGAATTAGCTGGAAAATAGTCCATGTTCAAAGAAAAAAAAAAAAAGGTGTGAAATCAGAAAATTCAAAATCCAAAACTCGCAGCTTTATAAGGCTTCTGTTAAAATGGAGAGAAGGAAAAGTATTTCTTTGTAGTATTCCTCAGATAACAATGTGTATTTAGTAAATGATAGCAGTGTTTTGTTGTTTTGATATAGAATATTTTCCTTCTGCAATGATATAAATGTCTGAATGTCAGAAGCTGAGCTGGTTATGAACTTTTCTGGTTAGTACATTTAAAAAAAGGTATGGTATAATGATGTGTTAAATAAAACCACTTATATTTAGTGACACCCTCCCAATTCATGAACCATATCTTCATAGCTGAACCATCTCCTACACTACAAGCAATCAACAGTTGGTTCTGGAGGTTCGAGCCTTGCAGATATTTAATATTTTTATTTTTTTTTAATAATAGAAAATTGCTTCACTGCCACTCTATCAATAAAAGCAGTCTGACTTTTTATCTCTGCTACAAAACACACTTTCCATACAATAACTATAAACTGTGGGCAAAGTTCTTCTGACAGTGGTATGTTCAACAGAAGGAAAATGTCTCGAACATTATATTTTGATCTGGATAAACAGGCAAACTGCAAAGAAAGATGTAAGGCTCATGCTCACAGAGCAAACAATTTTTTTTTTCCTCTTTTAAAATTTTTAAACTCGTAAATAAACAGCATAAAGTCACAGGATCCAAAAAGCCTGTAAATCTCAGTCTAGAATTTTAAAAAGTGGTTTGAACCCAACTGTGTTTATCTTCATTTTGCCTAGACATCTGCCAGTACTTTTTAGGCTGCTGCTGCTCGTTAGGCCTGAGCAAATAACTTGTAATTATTAATGTTTTCCTTGAATTTATACTACATATTCTGTGTATGAAATATGTGAAGAAGATCATGACATTTTCAAATGTCTTTGTTATTGGAAGTTATTTATGAATTTTTCCATGGCATATTTTTCCCTGTGGGTGGTATTCACTCTTGTGCATGCACAAGGACTAAGCAGTACTTAGACCCCACTTAAATCTTCAAAATATGTCTTGTGCAGAGGATTGATTTTCATGCAGAGGGACTTGTATATTTGATCAGAGGGATATTCATTTTGCTATTCAAACAGATATTTCCAGGAGATAAGCTGAGATGCAGCAGCTCTGGATGCGCCGTCCAGCGGCTCTGGAGGAGCCACATGTAAATCAGGCTATTTCTATAAATAATGTACAGTTCTTAGAGGGAAAAACTTAAAAAATGCAGAGCGGCAAATTGTGCTGGTGTTGTTCTCGTGTTAGTTCTCAGCAAACACAAAGCTCCCCACGAGCTCCAAGTTATTTTATATAATAAAAACTTGGAGTTATTTTATTAAATAGCTCCAAGTTTTTATTAAATAGCTCCAAGTTTTCTTCGTCCTTCAAGCCCAAACTGCAGTTTTTGCTGTGTCATGGGTGGTTGTTTTAGGAAGCCAATGCTGTAATTATTTTTTTTTTTGTTGTTGAAATTAATATTCCTTTTCATTGTGTGGTTGGAAGACCTCCAGATCAATTGGGAGCCTACAACTTTTAGGCTCAGAAAATAATGAACCCAAGTGGTGCTTTGGACATCTTTTATGAAGAGAAAAAAGGTGGGCTCTGTGTGAGTGGCATGGAGGGGCCCAGAGCACTGAAAAGAGAAAGCTCTTCGTGCCATAACCCTTTCCAAAGGCAGAAGTGATGGGGAGGAAGCACAGTGATATGGGACAACTGGGAACTCCAACTTCCTCGTGTCAAATCCCCAAATCCCCCAGCAAAGGGACCATGGCTGCCAGAGCCAGCGGGTTCATTCAGGGGTGAAGGGGGTAAAGGGATGCTCAGAGCAGGAAAAATTGCTCTTGCCCCAAAGGCTTGAGGTCAGGCATGACTTTGGCCACGCTCATTTCTCTCCCTGCTTAGGCTAACTCAGGCCTCAGCTTTTTCATGCCAAACACCAAGGCCTACACCTCTCCCTTTAATCCATTCTGGCAGTTTTTTCCTCTTATGGGAAGCTTTTTTAATTGGTTTCATCTTCCTCAAGCCAAATGTTGTGAGCTTTCTCTGCTCCCCTAAGTACCAGGGCTGTTGCTTCAATGTCCACTCCCATTAGATGACTCCCATTACCAGTTCCACCTCGAGCATGATTCATAAAGTTTAAAGCCAAAGGGAATGATTAGATCATCCAGTCTGACCTCCTGTATACCACAGGCCATTAAATTTCACCGAATTACCTCTGGATTGATCCCAATAAGTTTTGTTTTTCTGAAGAATATTTTGGAGAAATCACCCTATCGCTGTTTTGAGTGATCAGGCACTGGATTGTCCCTGTTTCCTCCCTGTGGATTATTCCTGTGGTGAATTACAGTTGATTGCAACAAAAGGGCCCAGAAAAAGCATCGAAACAGTCTTTCTTAATTTGCAAAGATTAATTAGCATCCTCTACCTAATCTGTGGATGATAATCTGTTATAGTTTGTGTCCCGTTTCACTGAAGATCCATGGAGGCCTATGTTGTACAAAAACTAGTGGGATTTTTTTTTGGTCAGAAATGGCTCTTTTCCCCACAGTATTTCTAAATATTTTTTTTTTTCAAGAAATCCAGGAAAATGTGTCAGTTTTATCAGTATATTACAGGTATGAGTGAGTGTATTTCTTCATTCCTGTGTAAGGTGTGACCCCACAAAGCCCAAAGTTGATCAGTAGCTTGTCTCCAGCAGTTTCAAGGAAAAGTGTAAGAACAATCCAGGAAGAGAGACTGCCCTGGCACACCCTGATGATGCTGTCAGGAGGGCAGAGGTGACACAGCTGTGGCCACATCATTGTGTTCTGTCTACTCCACTTCTTCTGTTCATTGCACAGACGCTGGTAATTAATCCCATTTAAAACCCTCACCTTCCCAGTGAGTTCCACAGCTCAGTTGTGCAATGTGTGTCTGAAACGCTTGGTTTTGGTAGGTTACAGCTCAGTACCTCTTGTCTGAGTGCTGCTGACTCCTTGTTTTAGTAGACTCTATAGAGCTGGGTTTTTGATCTCTCCTTTGGTGCAACTTTTCTCAAATGTTTCCAGTGCTGACCTCTTTGGATCCTTTCTATTTGAGAAGTGATGATCTCTGAGTATCCTGATTTCTCTTTATTCCACGTTGGTGTCTGTTACGCATTTTTCCAGGTGAGGGTGATGAGAAAAATGAGAGCTCGATATCCAAGATATGGGAACACAGCAGATTTAAAAAGAAAAGTAATGAATTACCATAGAATTCCATGATGATTTGGGTTGAAAGGAACTTGAAAAATCCTGTTCCACTGGAGGCAGGAACGTTCCACTGTCCCAGGCTGCTCCAAACCCTGTCCAGCCTGGCCTTGGGCACTGCCAGGGATCCAGGGGCAGCCACAGCTTCTCTGGGCACCCTGTGCCCACCCTCACAGGGAAGAATTTCTTCCTAAGATCTCATCTAAACCTTCTCTCTGTAATGTCTGTGCCTCTTTTATATTTCTTTTCTACTAATTCCTATCCCCATTTCACCTTCAGGTGCACCTGATCATTGTGACACCACCTGTTTGCCACCTGTGAGTGATTTAGTGACTCCAAATCTTTTAGTTTAAAGTCTGATATTAACAAAATGTGTCTTATCATTTAGAAGAAATATTTGTCTATGTCTTACATTGTTTCACACATGAAGTAAAGTAATAGGTATTTGTTCAAATTAAGTTATCTTGAGGATGCCTTTGGCCCTGATGTAATCTGGTTGCTCACTATTCTTTTAGTCAAGCAAACATTTTCCCTATCCTGCTTTTCATCCAAAGAGGGCTGCAATAGATGACCAAAAAATTCTCTTTAACCATTACTTTTACAACTGCCACTGTGCTTGAAATGAAGCACTTGGGTACTCAAGGCACACATACACACATTCCAAATAAAAACCCCAGAACAAAGCTAGAAAAGCAGTTAATTCTCATCTGTAAATAGCCCAGTTAGCTCTGGGAAGCAGTGGAATACATTGGTTTTTACACAGGAAGCAGGAGCTCGTTACACGTTGGTCCCCACCCCTCTTTCTAGACCCATGTGGAAATACATGTGTTAAATAACCCACCAGTTCAGCAATATACTCTATTTATATTTTATATAAAATAATAATCTGGGCCATGGTACTTTGAGCGGTTCACAGAAGCACAAGAAGTCATTAACCTAATCCACAACATAACATGATGTAAATCATATAAGATGTCATGCATTTTTAGAGGAAGTATTATTTTGAGTGAATACAGACACAGCTATTTGGCATGATTTCTTGAAGGGGATGGGAGTATTGTGACCCAGAAAATGTGCTGCATTTATTGCTTTGACTCAGGATGTCATGAAGCTTCACATAAAAATGGAAGTTTCAAAACAACAACTTAAAAAAAAACCGGCAGAAAAAGAAAGTTAAATACCAGGAATGTCTTTGTCTAGCTCTAGATTGGGCTGTGCTGAAGTGAGCATTCCAGCCCCTTGAATTCATGTCTTTACCAAGAGTCACTTCAAAGGAAACTTACAAAAACCAGAAAATTCTTCATTATGGATGACAAAACTAAATTAATGGTACTACTTCTAGTGCTTTAAAATTTATAATTTTTTTCTTAAGAATGAGAAAAGGAAAATCTGAGTAATTCCTTACAGGACACTGTATGTGACTCATTTTTTGTCATCACAGCTGTCTACACAAGGTTTTAAAAATCTACCTACTCTTGTATGTGCTTGGGTAATAAAGATCCAGCCCATATAAAGCCAGATCCAGAGCTTGCTGAAATCATAGGGAGGCTTTGTAAATATTCCAGTACTCTTGGATGCAAGCTCTGCACTTAGTTCTGCAAATCAGGATGTGGTAGGACCTTTCATAGGGGTAAATCACATAACTTTTTTCATAGAAAGTGAAGTATGTGCAGAGGAGATGCTGCACGCTTGGAGTATGAGTTCAAAGAAGTGGAGAAATCATCAACAAGGTCCTGGCTGTGTCCCATATGGAAGCAGGATACTTGCAGCCTTCGAGTGGTAAATCCCACTCGTTAAATTTCCTTTAGAAAGAGTTACAAATCACTGCTCTTGAGCTCATCTGGGAGCTCCACAAAAGCAACTTTAGAAGATCTTTATCTTCATTGGAAAAAGTTCTGGTAGACTTCCGTGAGTTTTATCACAGAATGGTTTGGGTTGGAAGGGACCTTGAAGATCATCTCGTTTCACGCTTGCCAAGGGTAGGGACACCTTCTGCTATCCCAGATTGCTCCAAGCTCTGTCCAGCCTGGCCTTGGACATTCCGGGGATCCAGGGGCAGCCACAGCTCCTCTGGGCACCCTGTGCCAGGGCCTCAGTATCCTCATATGGCTGTACTTGCCCCTTCCCCTTCTTCCATGGCAGGAAATCAGTATTTTATAGTGACTGCATGAAGACAACAGGCTCCTTGCTCCACTGTGATGGGAACCACGTTCCCCAAAGCTCTCCTCAAGCACACAGGAAGAGTTGCACTGGAAATACCTGAACTTGTAAATGCCATACAACAACTTTACTCGGTTTCTTCCACTCTCCCTGGGTTGGTTTTTTTTTTTTTTTTTTTGCTTGGAGGTAGTTCCTAAAATCCTGCTGTTGCTGCCCTTGTGACAGCAGGAGAAAAGTTGCTGCCCCGTTATTCTCAGCCAAACTCAAGCAGGAGTGGCAGAGCTGTAGCTCCTGCAGCAGTTTGCAGCCCACTTGCGCAGGCTTAAGTGGTTGATGTAGTTAGGGCTCTTACCCTAATGTGGCAGCACTCAGCTAAATGGAACCTATGATCTCCTCTGAGGTTCATCCATCATTATTCAGAACCTCTGCCTTGTGCCGTCATGCGGGCAAACGCTTTCATGTATTTATTCATCTCATTGTAAGAATTTCTGCAAGCATATGCAGACCACTAAGGCCAGCAGTGATTAAAGCCATGCAGCCTTGAGCAGATGTAGACACTTTAACTCACCCTATTCATTCTGCTGAAGGAGTCTAAATCAAGTATTTTCGGCACCAGGAAGAGAGCTCATCTGTTGCTGGAGATCACTGCTCTCCCCAAATATCTTTCTTAATCGTTGTCTTGTTATAATACTTGCCTGTTCCATAATTCATTTTGTACAGAATGGAGCAGGGAAATGGATGCTGAACTTTTCTCACATTCCCTCTGTCTGGGTGACTACAGTAAAATCCTGCTTTTAAGGAGGTAATGGGAAGGAGCTGTGCATCCTAGAAAAGGGAAGAAATTGTATTGGTTTGATAATTCGTTACCTTCCCAAAACAGCAGAGATGTGGAGGGAAAATGTGAGAGGAAACAGCATCCGTGGAGATAGAGAATTCAGCCAAAATGATTTTAATTTTAATAGGTGATAAAATCCAGGCTGAAACTGGCCTGTGACACACAGAGATGCTATTTGCAGCAGCACACTTTTAACCGCAGCCATAAAACATGTTTTTCGTCTAAGGAGCATTTCTCTACTTGGTTAATTTTTGTGAGCCTTTCATTTATACAGTAGGTCATCCTCCCAGACAAGCTTTCTGCTGGCCCTGAAGCTCCAAAGGAGCATTTGATTCTCTGCTTGGACCCTGTCCTCTACCTCTGTTCCTTGCCAGCCCAATTAGCCTTGCACTGCATGGCTGTCAGTAGCCTAACTACCTTGGAGCCATCAGATTAAAGTTTCCCTTTCCCAACTACTCTATTCATCAGGAATCCAGCACAGCCAAGGTTTGTATAACCTGCTATGCTGAGCCCTCCCACTCAATTGATTTCTGATCCCTAATGAACCATAGGCTGATGGACAATTACTCATCTTGCTGAGACATGTGGGGACTGTTAAAGGCAGGGTACTCGGGAGCTTGTGAAACCCTGTGCTTCCTTATTTAACATTAGCTGTAATTTCTGACACAGGAAGGATTATAACAGGATCTGTTAAACATCAACCAGGCTATCTCGCTAATGGCTAAAATTGTTTTTTAAAAACTCTCAGTCCCTTTATTATTTACTTGTAGATAAACATGTAGCAATGAATTTTAACAATCTGGTGCATTTAGAAGAAAAGTTACAAGCCCCTGAAATACCCCACGGTGGAACATGACATTAATAGCTCAAAGCAGCTCAGCACTGCTAATGTGGACTGTTCTGTGTTGGACTGCACCTCAGATGGATACAATTAAAATAAGAGTATGATTATTGCTGTTACTGTACTGTGTTATGACTGCTCTGAAGTGCTTCAGCAGCCTCAGCCAGTGCTTTTAAGCAGGGTTTTGCCACACTGAGTGTGTTAAATCTTAGCCCTGATGTGTTGATGAGGATAACGATTGGAATATTAGAAAAATCATCTATTCCTAGACTTAAGCACTTTAATAATTAGACAGCTAAATTTGTTATCCCCGGGGTCATAAAACTCCTCAGGGAAATAAATTATTAAAATCTCCTGGTTTGTGAAGGGTAAGGTATGTGATCTGTGCTGCTCTTGAAAGAAATGGCTTCAGAAATGCCTGTCTGACTTTTGGCTCACTTGGCTTGTTCATCCTTTACAACCAATGACATCATTAGAAAATGCACCACTCGTACCAGTGATTTCACTTCCAGTTTAAGGAATTGGCCTGTAAAAACATGACAGAACAAATATATAACTTCAGGAGTAGTTGTGTTATAAACTGATTAAAATAACAACAAATACCAGCAGGGTAGTTAAGCAGCACACTTCTAAGTTCACCATGTAAATAGAAATATTTGCCCTCTTTATCTTCTGAGAAGATCAGATGACCTGATATATGAGAAATTTAGGGTAACATTGTTACTCGTTTGTGTAAATAGTAGGGAAAATGGCAGAGTGATTTTTATTTAATTTTCTGGTTTCTTTTCTACTTTATCATCCAACCATCTATCTGTAGGGTCTGAAATGGTTTGCCTCACAATCTCACTGTCCTCCTTGAAATCCCTTATGCTCTTTTTATCATTTTTCTTTAAGAGGATTCCTGCAGACCTGAAACAGTCCAGTCCTTAAACCTGGTGCTCTGTTCTTATAGAGGGCAAAGTCTTAAAGACTCTGAATGTGTCTTCATTTGTGCTCTTAAAAAGCCATTATGGCTATTGCTATTTTTAATTATTTATAGGGGTCCCTATAGATGGATACTGTAACTTGGAAATAGATAAGTTGATGACCCTTCCCCAGCAACACTGGTTTTAAAGTAAACTATGAGATAATGAGAAAACAGCAGCTTGTGGAAGCAAATAAGAACAGAAATCTGGAGCAACAAAACTAAAAATTTTCTTAGGGTTAGTATTGAACATGGCTTGGGAATAGGGAATCCCAGAATAATCTGGGTGGGGAGGAACCTTAAATTCCATCTTCTTCCACTCCCTGCCATGGCAGGGACACTTTCCACTGTCCCAGGCTGCTCCAATCCCTGTCCAACCTGGCCTTGGGCACTTCCAGGGACCCAGGGGCAGCCACAGCTGCTCTGGGCACCCTGTGCCACGGCCTCTCCACCCTCAGAGCCAAGAATTCTTTCTAATCTCTAATCTAACCCTGCCCTCTGCCACTTTAAAGCCATTGCCACTCATCCTATCACTAAATGAAAATACTTGGAACATTTCATGGGTCTGTAAATATGCATGAAAAACTTCTTGAGTTATTTCAATCACCTGTTCTTTTCAATTTCCTCAGTTTCTTAAAATCCATCTTAAGACTGAGAACCTACTCCCTGTTGCTCCAGCCTTTTACTCTCTAGTGCACAGGCGTGTGTCTATTTTAGATCTGATTTCTCCATGGCAAATTATTCTTATTCCATTTGTTTTTGTGTTGACATCATCCTTTAGGGGGTGAACCTTATCTTTGGTGCTGTATCCTCAGCATGGCTGGATCCTAGACTGCAGCATCTTTATTTTGGAGTAAAAAGGCAAAGATGTTCCCTTCTATTATTGTCTTCTAGTCCATGTCTGAAGAGCGGCACCCATTCTTCAAATTGAATTGATACTTTTACAGGTGTCAGAGTTGTTTATAAAACACTTTATAACTTGATTTTGTCTCATAGTCAGAAGAAACACTCCCTTTGTCCCTCGCCACCCCTCCACCATTTCTCATCCCCTCTCACACCACACACGTGAGTGGGCTGGCACAGCCAGATGTGGCCACATCTGGGCAAGAAGACAGGTGTGCTCAGGCTGAAACCAAAATTGTATAAGGAATGGGCAAACTGGATTGCCCAAAAACAAGGCATGAGAAAACTGTGTCCAAGATGCAAGTGAATTTTTTATTCCTGTGGAAATTTTCTTTAAGATTTATAAAGGATTTTGAAGGGGTGTGTTTGGTTGTTTATTTTTCCATACAGATCCTGATATAAAAAAAACAAAAAAAACCAAACAAAATACCACCTCTTGTTTGGGCTCTGAAATTGAAGTGCTTCACTGGCAGGGCAGAAAGCAAGAGTGTTGTTTCCAGAAAAAAAGAAATTTCTGCTTGATGTTGTTGAGTTGAGACCTCAGAAGTTTAAAACTTGAATTTAAAACCAGACTGCTGTTTGTATGATCTTCTTTGGTTTTGTCACTGATCTGTCCCTTTTAAACACTCTATTTTATTTCATTGGGACTGGAGGGTGAATGGAATTGCAATTCTGGTGCACTCCCTGATATTCCCAGAAAATCATGCTGGATCATGAGGAGTAACTGGCAGGTGTCCTGGATGATGTGGTGTCTGGCCTTTGTGTATGACAGCTTCCATCCCGGAATTTCTGCCTGCATGGGGGATAAATGTGTGGTCAGCACCAAGCTTCAGGCTGGGATCAAGCTGTGCTGCTTGAACTCCTCACTGCTTTTGGGTCGGAATCCTTCCTATTCGGGCAATCCTGGAAACCAAAGGGCTTTAGCAACTACCGTGCCACAGATAGAAAGTGCTTATTTGCAATTTTAGGGGTCTTTTTTATGCCTTTTTTCTGGCTGGAGGTGTAGTGATAGCAGGAAGCCTGCTTGTTCTCACCTGGCTGGAAGGAATTCTAAGGCAAGACGAAGACAGTTGTGGTGATCAGCACTTGATTCAAAGCAATAATTTCTGTGCCAAAAATGGCTCTTGTAAAGGTGAAGCTGCTCTGTGTCCTCAAGCCCTGCACTTACCATCCCAAACCCAGCCACAAAGCCCCGTGGGGACACAGCCTGAATTCCTGGGTGCTGTCAGAGAGAAAACACCTTCACAGGCTGTGAACATTTCTCCGACACTCTCCAGCTCCTTGATTTTCCCAAAGGAGCTCTCCAGCCTGGCTTTTCCCCCAAGATGCCAGCCTGAAGGGTCGTGGTGTTGGTGTTTTCCTGTGCCCTGGTGCTGTGGGACAATCTGTCCCAGCAGCAGCCCCCAGCGGGTGGAAATGGGGACACTTCTGTCACTTGGATGCTGTGTTTAATAGCACAGACAGCAGCATCACCAAGGGCTGGGATCCCTTTGGATCTGCCAGGCTGTGCTGGGCCAGGCTGGAATGCTGTGTGGAAATCTGTCCCTGGCCCTTGGGAACATTTTATTGCCTGCAGCAAGAATTTGGCTCTTCCTTGGCACCGGGCTGGGGGTGGAAAGTGTGAGAAGGGAACTTGGCATCAGAGCTGTGCTTTTGGGGCATCCCTGATGGTGGGAGCTCAAGGATTTCTGCCCGTGGGGGGAATTGTCTTGGCTGGGGGTTGTGTGCTTGGGGCTGAAGTGGAAAGGTTTCTCTTCTCCTCTTCAGCTGCACAGTGTGGCCTCCTATGCAGTCTCCAGCTTAAAAAGGGATTTTTTTCCAGAGCAATCAGGATTAGCTGACAATATTAAATGGACAAACAGACGTACTTTTAAAAAGTCATGTAATAAGAACCTTTCATTTGTTTTTATTTCTTCTCTTTTCAAACATTATATATATATATATTCATTCTCAGTTCAGGTTGTGCTGCATGTGCTGAAAATAAAATCTATGCCTAATACCCAAACTTGCAAACTGAAGGCAATAATTTCAGAAGTATTCAAAGGAGAATATCAGCAGGTATACTGAAAAGTGAGGGAAGCTAGTGTTTCACTAACCATCTTTAAAAATTACTAGAATCATGAGTGCATTTTGGAGCTAATTTCCATCTCCACCAGGTGAGAAAAACTCCACTATTAATAATCCTTTTACTGATCCTGCAACCTTCCCATCAATACCTCCAAAACTCTACTTTTTGTGTGCTACTTTTTTTTTTTTTTTCCCTTCTCCTGCACAAACGAGGAATGAAAATTTCTTAGAACACTGACTTTCAACCCATCCTGGTGGGAGTTCACCATCCCTGGTAAGCAGTGGGTGGAGAACTGAGTTAAAGGTCCCAGTCAGGGAGGGCTGGATTGAACCTGTCCTGAAATGTGAGTTTTGGAGGTATTGATGGGAAGGTTGCAGGATCAGTAAAAGGATTCTTAATAGTGGGGTTTTTCTCACCTGGTGGAGATGGAAGCCCTGGAACACCTGAAGGGAAAATGATGCCTTTTCCTGCTTATTTACTGATCCAATAGTGAAGAGTTCCACTGCACATTTCTAGATCAGCATAATTTCCCTCCTTCTCCCATCTGACACAGTCTCAACACTCACTCTCTCTCAGCTGTGTCTCCTTTCCTCTCTCATTCCTCCACCATCTGCTCCACATGCTTTCCCATAAATTCCTGACTTGGACTCGGTTCCCCAGCTCTGAGCTTATCTGTCTCAGGGTTACAGGCTGGAGCCATCAGAAAGGCATCCCAGAACTTTCTCTGTGAAATGAATAGCCACGGCAAAACCTCCAGAGGACTCTGGGAGGTCTCTCTCGAGGGGTCAGAACTTAATTTCTTGTTTATTTTGAGGGGTTTTTGTGGTATGGGAGGACAAAAGAGGTGTCAGGAGTTAACAGAAGTTTACATGATTAATGGTCTTGTGTTTTGAATGTTATTCCCAGAGTGGATTCAGATGGAGGAAATTAAAAATAACAATAAAAATATTATCAAGTTCTCATTCCTGTTACAGATAAAAATTATCTTTTTTTTTTTTTTTTTTTCCCTCAGCCACTTCTTTCTTTTTAGGAAAAGTCCTGTTTCCTACAAAGAAATTACCACTACCTCATGCCCCCTAAAGCCCCAAAGAAAACCCAAAACAAGAAAAGAAAAGCTATTTTACTTAGAATACTTTGTTTTCTGAACTTGGCTGTCTCTGTTTTGAAAGCTAGAACTATCAAAACCGAGGGGAAGTAAGGAAATGCATTTCAAGCAAATATAAAGGTTAATTAATTTCTGTTACTCAGTTAGCAAAGAGGACCCACATGGTGGTACTGTTAGGAATGGAGATAGTTTAAAGTACATTGTGCATCCTTGCTTTGGAAGATTTTGAAATCCAGGGAAGTACAATTCCCAGCCTCTCCTGGAATCCAGGGAAGTACAATTCCCAGCCTCTCCTGGAATCCAGGGAAGTACATTTCCCAGCCTCTTCAAGCTCTGCCTTCAGTTGTGGTTGCTCTAGGAATTGATGATGTTTTCCATGTGGCAAAACTACCTCTGGCTCTTGGAGTGTTGGAAGTGGTTGGATTCTGCTCTGAATCAGAGCATGTTGTGGGAAAAACCAACATTGCCTACAAGTGGCTGTTTGCTCCCAGTGCTGCTGGAAATTAAGAAAAACACGGCTGATTTTAGTGAAAACCAATCACAAAGCCTTAGAATTGTTTTGGTTGGAAGGTGCCTTCAAGACTCATCCCAACATCTCCCACAAGACCAGGTAGCTCCAAACCCCATCCAACCTGGTCAAAATATCAAACTGGTTTATTGCACCTCAGCATTTCTCTTCAGAAATGATCCACTGATTTTTTTTGTCTTTGCAGAAGGGCAAAACATTTAGTATAGTTAAGGCAGAAACTAATTGCACGACTTTGTGCAGCCTTGACATTCCTCACTGCAATGGGCTACTCCTGGTTCTTGTGTTGGAGCCACCCCAGTTGGAGCCAATCCTCATTGCCCAGGGGTCTGGCCAAGCTCCTGCTGCAGCTCTGCCATCACATGGACATCCTGCTGGATTTTAATCCTGGACTTGCCAGCGTTTAGGAAGCTGTAGGTTTCTAAATGGGAGTTCCTAAATCTGCTCTTGTCCGTGGGTTTGGTGTGGGGCAGTGGGAACCCAGGAGGGGTGAGGCTGGAAGGGACCTCAGTGAATCCTGTGGTGCCACCTCCCTGCTCCAGCAGGGCCATCCCGGAGCAGTGGGGTGGCGCAGGATTGTGTCCAGATGGTTCTGGAATGTCCCCAGGTGAGGGAGGCTCCACGCCCTCTCTCAACAATCTCTGAACAATTCAGGGCTCAGTCACTGCACAGGGAAGTTCTTCCTGCTGTCCAGGTGGGAATTCCTGGGTTCAGGAACTCCCTGGGCTCTGTTCTGACCCTTCCTACAGACAGGGATGGGGTCCCCTCTCAGCTGGGGCTCCTTTCACACTGAGCAGCCCCAGCTCCCTCAGCTTCTCTCCTGCACTCACAGACACTGCTGGAGTTTAAATGCTCTTGCTCTGAGGGAAACCAAGCTAATAAACAAAGAGTTATACCAACATTATTTAACTTTTAAAATAATAATAGACTTGTTGATTTCTGAGATGGAGAAATCGTTAGGTGTGAGTGCCTAAGAATAAGTCAGCTGAAGGAATAATCAAACTCTCCCCAAGTAATCTTTGTATCAAAAGCTTCACTCTGTCCTTATTTCAACTCCACAAACAATAGATGTGCATCACAGCATGTCCAGAAGGTCATGAAGCAGGCATGTTTTGCCCAGATAAAATGAGCTATCAGATATTGGGAAAAAAAGTATTCTGGAATTGATCTTTTGTGGCTTCTGTGAGCAAGAAACAAAGTTGTATTAATTTCAGAACCATCTGAGCTTTGGGCACTGGCTTTCATTGGCTGAGATGTTAATATTTTATGTGAGCCTAAAGCATGCCCAATTAAAGTGAGATCAGAAACGTCCACAAGTATATTCAAAGAAAAGCATTAGACTCTCGGACAGTCCCATAAATCCGCGTGCCAAAAAGCTGCAGAGGGAGAACGTTAAGGGTCTGGCAAATAAAGAAATAAATAAAAGCTTGGAATGTCATTCCTGTGGTGTGAAAGCAAGCCTCACCAGAACTGCTGTACAATAATTGCCACACGTGGCTGCAGCTGGGCAGGAGCTGGTTTAGGGGCTGGGTGCAGACCTAGGATGGACCTGGAATTGTGGCTGGCAGGTGGTGAGGACGGTCCTCAGCAGGGAATCAGAGTCAGGGAATGTCCTGAGTTGGAATGGACCCACAGGGATCTTCCAAGTCCAGCTCCTGCACAGACACAGCAAGAACCCAACTCTGTGCCTGAGAGTGTTGTCCAAACTCTCCTGGAGCTCTGGACTTCTCAGAACCTGCTCAGCTCCTGCCTCAGAGATAATCCTGATTATGGAAATAGCAAGATTGGCCATTTTAGCAGCTCTACAAAACTAAGATTCTTGCTATTTCCAACACCCCTCCCATATTTTTTGCAAGCTTCTCTTTGATTTCTGAGGTATACAAGAGTTAATCTGGGTGTGCTGCAAACTCACCAGCTGTGTTAATCTCTAAAGGGTTTTTGTGGGACCCTGCACCACTAAAAGCAGCGCTTTGAAAGGCTCTGGAAAAGCTTGAGTTGGGTGGAAAAGGCTGTTAAAACTATGGCCAGTTCTTGTAATTCCTGTTAATAAATTCCCTTACTGTCCCTGCTGCCCAACATCTTTTGCCTCCATCCCTGCCTGGAGGTCTCACCTGGATCCCTTTACCTGTGATGCCACTCCACACTCAGGTTTCATCACCTGATTTTGGGTCCCAGACACCAAATTCCCCCTAAAACCAACTTTCCCCTAAATTTTCTCTGTTTTGCTGCTGAGCTAATTCAGACCTAGCATTGCCCTGGTTGTGCAGACCTACCCTGGAAAACAGGGAAGCAAGACACAGATTTTACAAGTATTAAATCAATTTTATCTAAAAAGTCTGCTGTTGTTGTCTGCATGTGCCTGTGCATCTGTGGCTCTGTTTAAAAAATTGGAAACTGTCTGGACTTTCTACAGAAAAGGCCTTTTTATCTGTTCAACTAAATATATATATATATTGTTTATGGTTCCTCATGCAGTTTTGTGAGCAATACAGATATTGAACAGGTTCCTGTCTGCATTCTGGTGGGCAGAATTTAATAACTGTGTGGTGGAGCAGGCTCTGGGTCTGAGGGTTGGTCTGGATTTCGGGTGTCTGTTCTCCCATGCCAAGGCAGAGCATCAACTCTGCTCCCTCATCCCCTGAGCCCTGCTCCAGACACCACTGCAGCTCTGCACACTGCTCCCCTGCACACCAACCTCCTAAATAACCATCTTAGGGAAAATCTGGGGTCTTGAGCATGGAATAAACCCACAGGGTCTCAATTTTCAGTTCCATGCGACTTATGTGCATGAAATACTGTAATTCTGAGGGGTTTTTTTGGTTATTAGGTGGGTCTTGTTTGTTTTTTTTTTTCTTAATGTTTTGTTATTTTTTTGTTTGCTATTTTTTTGTTTGTGAACAGACACGATTTTTTTTGTTCATTATTTTTTATCCCACTCTTGGGATGAAAACCCTTGCCTACCAAGTGTCCACACAGAGCAAACTCCTGTGGATTAATCAGGGCGGTTGAAACACTTGAGATAACACAAAAAACATAACTGTTCTTTCTTTTTTCCCTTTATTTTCTTTTTTCCTGCATTCCTCAAACCAAACATAAACTTTTCTGAGGTTTCTGAAAGTTTTGAAAACTTTCTGTGTTTGTTTTACACATTTTCACATGCTTTCATGCTTCCTGGTCATTCTCTGGGTCTGTAAGGAGAAAAAAAATAATGTATAAAGAAATGTCTGGTATTTGTTGGTAACTCTCATGGGAATTTTTCCCTTCAAGTATTCATCCCTTTCATCCTCCTGTTCTGTATCCATGGTCAGCTCAGCATCATGGAGCTGGTGATTATTGTTGGATGAAGTTTGAATGCTACCTGAACTTGGGTGTTTATTGGCTCATTATAAAGCTTATATGAATTATTATGGAGCTATGGAATCTCTTGAGAGGGAAAGTATTCTTGTGTAACATGAGATTTACTTTTTCTACAGAAAAAAAACCCACTGTTTCCTAATTAACAAAGAGCCCTGGAAGCAGATTTGTTAAAATTTTCTTGACATTACCCCTAAATCTGCTCATCTGAGGGTTTTTGTAGTCCAGAATGTGGGTGAGCTTGTTTAACTTTAGAGAGGTTGTAAAGAAACTTGTGAGAGTGTTTTGTCCAGAGTGTGCGAGAATTCTTAGCTCTATGAAAATTCTAAGGATCATTTCCGCCTTCGATTCTTGATTTTGGTTTCATTAAACATTGAAAGTAGGAAAAGGTGGGGAGGTGTCCCTCCATCTCTGTGCTCTGCCCTGAGCCAAGCCCAACATTCACTGTGAGAGTGAAAATATTTTATGTAGTTAATTTTTGTGTATTTTGTGCAGCCAAACAAACAAACTCAGTCACTACCAACCTGAGTCAATTCTGAGTAATTGATTTAGGGCTGAAAGGCTTGTGTCCTATTACCAATCCCCTGAGCTATGCAGTCCCTAGAGAGGAAAATTATTGTGTTTTCCCATCCCCTGTCTGCTCACATGAGCAGAGGAACGATGTGACATGCACGTCTGTTCTCATGTGTCAAAGCAAAGCTGTGAGGTCCAGCTTTAGTCTGTTTTTATTTCTTACCATGTCACAGGGCCTTCAAGAAATAAGAAATACAATTTGCAATTGCTCGGAGTACAAAAAGAGTCTTGAGCAGGTCCCTTCACTCTTCAGGTATTGGAATTTTCTTTGTGTTTTTGCTCATCCTGAGCATTCCTGAGCCTCAGATAAAGTCTAAGGATTTCTCTCAACATCCCCATCAGGGGTTTGTGCTTTGCCTGGCTGGTTTAGCACATGGACCTTGCTGTCCTCAAGGACTTCAGGACTCACCAGATGCTGGATCAGGCATGAGGGGAACACAGTGGGTCTGTCCTGATGTGTTCATCAGCAAAGGGAAAGAGTCGAAGCAAACACATGAAAACAGCCATTTCTTGCCTCCTTGCAAATGTCTATCATGGTTTAAACCACCACTTCAGCTTCTTTGGTCTCATAGGTTATAATTTCCTGTTATCAGGGTGAGGGTGTTTTAAACAGCTTTTTGCAGATGATTAGGTATTTGCTGATCATTCAGGACAATTTACAAAGATAAATATATGTTAAATGGGTTTCTTGTTAAAACCAATGTACAAGTAACCCCTCGAGGCCAGACAGTAATTACTCCTAATAACAAATTAAAGCATTACCTACTTCTTTTCCGTTTTTCATTTTGAAGAGGAAATTACCTTACAAAACTGAATGGATTCAAAACTACAGGCTCTTTTTTTTTTTTTTTTTTTGATAAGACTACTAAAAATACGAATGTAAAAAAATGAAGGGAGTAACACACCTAGAGAAAGGAATGGTCTTGACCACTTTTTTTTTTTTTTTTTGCATAGATTCTGTGTAGATTTTGAAGATGCCATCACGGGCTGGGTCTGGCTGTGCCTCTGTTCACTCTCAAAGCAAAATTGTGGCTCCATCCAGGGCTGGTCTGGGGGTCATTGCTCACAGCACCCATCCACCAGCCTGACCCTTGGGGCCCAGGGAAATCTCTTCAAAAACCCTTTGCTTGCTCAAATCAAAACACAGGATTGGCTGGAAATGGCTCAGCCATTGGGTGTTGATTTCCCCCAGAATATTTGCTGCATGGGTGCTGTCACATCCTGGTTGTATGACTTGGGGTCTCTCCTTAAATTTACCAAATAAAGTTCACATTGTGAATATCGTGAGTGTTGGAATCTGAAATGCAGGGAATTCTCAGGACTTTGAGCCTGTAAGCCAAAGCGTAGAATAAAACACAGGATTTCATTTGAGACCTTGGAAAATGCTCCCAAACTGAGGTGCTAGAAGTGAGAATGTGAATTTATAGTTTAAAACAGAGACACGTTAAGTTAGGAAGAGGAAAGTTTAGAGTTTTAGAGTTTAAGATACAGAAAAATAAAAGTAGTTACGAAGGTAAAGAAGTTTAGAATGGAGTACAGTAGGTTTGTGTGTCATAAACACGATTGGCTAAGAAAGCTCACACTATAACATGGGTCATGTTACATAATAAGATGAAATATTTGAGAAATGGGTCAAAAACATAAATATCCTTGTTGGCAGTGTTTTATTGGTCAATAATGCCTTAAAAGGTCTTGTAATTAGAGGTCTTGAAGAACTTCTGAGCCATGTGGTGAAGATGTGAGCCCAACTCACCCTTCCTGCCTATGTAAAGATAAGGAAAATGAATCACATCATCTAAAAAACTCAGATGTTCCCTCTCTAACTTATTCAAAATTCCTTCACAATTCCTCACACATGAGTATAAAAGGAATGTTCTGTATTAGTGAATTATTGCAGAAGAGCTGCAGATATCAGGGATGCTCTCTGAGGTTCTCTGTCCATGGCTGAGTTGTTGACCTGGGAGATTCTGGGATACAGGGATGGCAGGGGCTGTGCTCCATCTCCCTTTTCGTGGAAAGGGACTTCCCACATCTCCAGAGTCTGGATGGAGATAGAGTGGCTCTCACAGCTTTCCCATTGTTACATTTTCTGCTTGAATCCAGGGCAGTGCACACCTCATGGTGAATCAGAGCACTGTGCTGGAGACACTTCCCCCTGAGTCAAGCTGACTTTGGCTCATCTCCTCCATTTATGTGCAACAACTACTTCAGATGTTTTTGAAGGCTCTACAGAATTTGTTATGAGCAAGACTTTTTTTTCATGAGTTTCTGACTTTTCACTTAAAAAGCATTTTCTATCTGGGCCCTGCCGTCTGTTTGCAGAGCAGTCTTGCTAGACACACACTTTAGGCAATTCCCTGTGGCTTCTGAACCCAATTGCATCTTCCCAGCTCTGTCAGAACCCGTCCCAAAGGTTGGGTAAAACTTGTGTGTACCTGGAGATCTTGGATAAATAATTCATCCCCATGTACTCACCAAGGTGCTGTGTGTGATAAGAGGCTTGGCTTGGAATGCACAAATGTTGTTTAATTCAGTTTTTCAGCTATGGAATTTCTTAAATAGTCATTTCCCCCCTTCCTTAGCTGATGTTTTAACAGGACTAAGGTCTTCCCAAGGGCTTGGGGACTTGGTGCTCATGATCTCCATGTGGATGCAGCACAGAAAGCACCTGGCAATGAAATAATAATTCCTTGCACATTTTTTTTTTTGGTGACAGAAGAACAGTGGCAATACATTTGTTTGCATAGTGCAAGGTGCTGTCTCTCAGGAAAAATCCTATATAACAACTCTCCAGCATCCACTTGTAATACTGTATATTATTTCCCAGTGTGGAACTAAAGATAATGGTTTAAAAGTTTGTTCCAGAGTAGGAAGTTCAGGTTTCCATCTTGTAAAGGCTTGATTTTGAACCGCAGGATCCTCAGAACTAATTTGTCCCTCTCTGACACATTAGCGTTTTGAAGGATGTTTGAGAAAGCACTTAGAAATATGTCTGTGTATCTGGTCAGTTCTTCCTAGGAAAACTGGGAATTAACCTGCATTAATGAATTACAATGTTGTGATCAAAAAGTCCAGATGAATCTGTGTCACGCGTAACACAATTAGTTATTTTCTCAGTTTGTCTTCAAATGTACCATTTTGTTTGGGAATATTGCAGATATATGTCACTCATTATTGATAGATTTGTCTGACTTCCTGTCAAATCTATGTACATTGACAAAAATCTATTTTGTTGTTTTTGTCACAGAAATCTATATTGGCATTTTTCCCCATGGAGATTTGGCTAGTCATTGTCAGCATGAGGTGCCAGCTAGAGCTTTTACTGTTTTTATTGTGCCAGCTGCTTTCTTGGCTTCAAATCTTTTGGTTCAGATTGTAAATGGGGGCGAGACATCCGTATCTAGCCAGCGTGCTCGATGGAATATGACAGGGACTTGATTTTTCATTTCTTGCTGCCTTTCTTAGTATTAGCAGAAGATGACAAGGATGGCTTTATCTTCTGACCAGCAGAGACGGTGCAGGAATGGAGCTTTGCATGTACAAGGGCCATGGGAAATGTTAAAATACAAATTGATTTTTCTGTATTTTACTGCTCATTCCTACTGTGGGTTTCTTGGTTGTTTCAGTTGTTTTTTTGGTTTTTTTTGGTTTTTTTTTCCTTGTGATGATCTCTGAAGACATTATAGAGTTTCATGAAAAAAAAATTCCAAGCCTTTTGGCTAATGTTAAGTCAGGATCATTGCATTCTTTTCATAATTGTTTTGGCCTAAATTGTTATAGCTGAGCACACACCCTCTGAGAAATCAGGTCTTTCTGGAGGTGTTTTTAGTTTGTTTAGAGGCACCCAGGATCACCAGCAAGCTTGACAGGGACAGGCACTAGGATTTAGCTAATAAATAGTTCACATTTTAAGCCAAATTAGGACCTTTTTTTAAAAGCATTGGCAACTTCTGCAATTTTAGCACAAATCTTGTGATATTTGCTATTGTCCCTAGAGCCCCAGTGGCTGCAGTAAGGTTGTTAATCTGTACGTGCAGCCCTTTATAAAGTATTTTTCCAGCCCATGTGTTTCCTAAGAAAAAGCTTAAAAATCACAAACCCCGTTAGAGCCGAACAATGAAACCCAAGACAGTTTTTGGGTTTTAAAGCCAGTCTGACTTGCTGGATCCTGGTTTGTGATTTTCGGATGCTGGGGGCTGCTCCCCTGCCTGCAGTGAGCTGTGGCACACATGGGGTGCTGAGGCAGGCCCCTGTTGTCCCCACGTGTCCCCACTGTGGTGTGGCTGGAGGCTGCAGGAAGCCTGATCTCCTCTCCGCACTGCAGGACACGCAAACCCCACCAAGTTCATGTTCCAGGTGTGCCAAGGTCCGTGGAGCCACATCAGCGCAGATTTGGGGTCGGGCCAGCTCCGGAGCAGTCCCCCAGCATCCCCCAGCAGGCTGAAGGCGCTGCTGCCACGGCCCCTCTGCTGCTGGTACCCAAGGTGGCTTGATTAAACTTGGATGTGTAGCCACATGCTGTAATCATTCCCTCAATGACTGCAAATTTGGCCCTGTTGATCTTTTAAATCCTTGCATTTCCAGCATGCCAGTTCGCTGTAAATCACAGACAGTCTCCATTTTCTTTGTTTGATTCCAGAAAACTGTCTCTGTGCTGAAAACAAGTCTTTGAAAAATGCTCGTGTATCCTGCTGTCCTCTTCTACTTGGGGTGATTGCATAATTAACCTGGCCAAGTATCAACCATACAAGAGTTGAATGCATCCCAAGTTCAATTGGGGAGGTTTTTACCATAAGAATGTGCCTGTCCTGAGACTAAAACACAGGTTAGATTTCCAAGTTTCTGAATATTGCTCAATGAAAGAGGAATATGTTGCCCATGAGAGAGAGGGGGGAAAAAAAATCAAATGGTGGTGTAATCTATAATCAAAAGCCCTAATGGGCACAAAGCATTTTAGAACAAAGGTTTGCTGAATCTGCAAGGATAATAAAAGTGTTAAAGTCTGAGCAGAGAAACGTTCTTATTTACTAACGTATAAGAAGGTTACTAAAGCACAGATAAAAAGCTCACAGGGCAGACAAAGCTCTCTGAATCCTTTTTCTTTTCCTGCAGTCAGATATGAACATATGATACATGAATATTTATCAGAACAGCAGATAACTAGTAGCTACAGTTGGATTTAAACTCAGCAAACCATAGCTTGCAGTTTGTGCTCACAGGGGCTTCGTGCGAGTGTATTTTATTCCTTTTTCTTTTTTTTTTTTTTCCTTTTTTTGCACTGTTTTTTGTACTCTGTATATGCAGTCTTGTCTCCCCTAAGCTGTCTTTTGATTCTAACTGAATGAACCTAAAAATACAGCGAGGATCTTCAATACAAAACCTCCAGTGCATATCAACTAAAGGCTGACAAGGTTTTTCTACGCTCAGGCTTGACAAGACCGACTTTCAAGCTGTACGTAGTCAAATCCAGAAATCTCCAGATTTAGACCCAGCTTCCTCGTAACTCTCTTCAGGTTATGTTGAAACATTTATGAACCTCCCCGTCTTGCCTCAGTTTTGTAACAGTGTCTGCAAGCTGGTGATGCAACCGCAGTTTCGCACTGGTGTAGCTGCAACTCTGATCGGCTGCTACCTGCAATTTGGAGCAGCAGAAAATTGGAGGTTCTGCAGAGGAAAAGGGGAAGAGCTGGTTCATTCCCATCCCTACCCACAGGTAGAGGGGTGGATGGTAATTACAGGAAGGCAGCTGTGCACTCGTTCTTTGCTCGAGTGCTTTTGTGTGTGCACCAGCATCGCGGGCTGGCTCCAAACAAAGATGCCTCCGGAGCAGAGAGAGGGGAGCACTGAGGGTGTTGGATTCAGAAAATAGCCTTGGCAGTGAGAGCAGCGAGCTGAGAACCATCTCAATTGGGAATGACCATGCTCTGACCAAGTTTTGCCAAGCTCGGCCCCGTTTGAACCCTAAAATGCTACAAAGCAAGGAGGGGAGGCTGGGTTTGACTCGATGGTCATAAAACCATAGAATGGTTTGGGTTGGAAAGAACCTTAAAGTCCATCTCATTCTACCCCCTGCCATGGCAGAGACAGCTTTGACTAGCCTGAGTTGCTCCAGGCCCTGTCCAGCCTGACTTTGGACACTTGCAGGGATCCAGGGGCAGCCACAGCTTCTCTGGGCACCCTGTGCCAGGGCCTGCCCACCCTCACAGGGAAGGATTTTTCCCTGTTTTTAACATAACCCTGCTCTCTGGCAGGATGAAGCCATTCCCCCTTGTCCCGTCACTCCAGGCCCTTCTGAAATGTCCCTCTCCATCTTTCTTGCTGGCTCCCTCAGGTGCAATCAGGCCACACAGTCTTGGAGGTCTTTCCCAACCTTCATTACTGCAAGGTGTGACCTTCCTTTCACCTCCTTTTCCACAGGGGTGTGTTGCAGCAATCACTTTTTGAGGCAGATTTGCAGAACTGTGGCAGAGGGTGCAGGCCAGAGGTTACAGCACTGGAGTGGGGGGCTCTGTGTGGGCTTAACCCTGGTGCTGCCAGGCTGATTTTATTAAAGATTAGCCAGTGACCCTCAATGCTAACTTAAGAAAGGCTGCTCTGGGCCAAACCAAAATTCCCTCTAGCCCAGTAGGCTGTCTCCAGCAGTGCCCAATTTGGGAAGCTGTGTAAGAATAGGCCTGGTATGCCTCCCTGGCTTTGGCTAAGTTGTGTTTTAGGGACTTTCTGAGTTCGCGGCTGTTGGGGGACGGCTGAATGTTCAGGCTGATCGTCCCTAAGCTTTTGTAATCCTTTCTGGAGTTCACCAATGCTTTTTTGCCACTTTGTTTCTTAATCTTAGTTTGCTCAAGTGGAACGCAGGTTAATTGTTCTTCTGCAGGCTCCTTGTTTTGCTCAGTCTCTGAGAAAAAAAAAAAAGGCAGAAATGTGAAACAAAAACTATTCCCCTGTTACGAGAACATCTTTTTCAAGCTAAGCTGGGTTGGCTGTTGCTCTGCAGCCAGACCTGTAATGGCTTCTCTTTCACATAACAATACAAAATATTATTTTTCCTTTCATGTCTTGTTTTTCAGTTACTGCTTTCATCATAATATAGGCCAGGGCCTCCACAAAGGCACTATCAAGGGAATAGAAAGGTCACTAACATGGGATTTACTATTTGATCTGTTCTTTTTATTACAGGGAAAAGTGAAGAAAAACTGCAGTTTTGAACCCAAACCTTTATGAACTGTCTAGTCAGGGAAGCAAGAGCAGTTTAGCATTCCTGGTTTGGAAAGTGTTGCTGTGGTTTACATTATAAACATGATATTAAAAAAATTAAGAAAGGATCTGTTTTCTCCTTTGGTTTCAGATACAGCTGAAATCTCTCAAGGGTCCAAGGTACAAATCCATCGAGGGTTTTAAAGCAATTTTGTCTTGGGTGGGATGTAGGTCATGTGCACCAACACATGAGAAAGCAAAGCATATGGCAGCATTGGCCCTGAGCTAGAGGAGCCATAAAACCAAAATTCAGACAGGACAAAGAGAGGAGGAAAAGGTATAAGGAAGGGGAAATTACGGAGCACAGGAGAGGATTTACTCAGAGGTTTACTCAGGAGGGACGAATGTGTGGGGAATTTTTTCAGGGAAGGTGATAGGCAGACTTGAAGAGCTCGGAAATGTGAGAGGGGAGGGAGGGAGGTGCTCTGCATAATGTAAGAGAAATTGGCCGAGGTGTAGAGGGGAGAGGTTTTATTCAGTCTTAAAGTAAGATAAGGGTCATCTGATTCATGGTGACCTGACTAGAACCAGCCAGGAGAGCTGGACTGGCTCCATGTGAGTCATTTTCCTGCATCCCGAGCCATTATTATTCTTATTGAAGCAAGAAACTACGCTGCACTCACATGATAAGATTTTGGGGAAAAAGAAACAGGAGAAGCAAGGCTATTTGGAGTTGGAGGATTTGGTTTGCTTACACTCAGCTGTCTCCTTGCTCAGGGTTGTGAAATGGGATCAGCCACCACTCAGGAACCTCCCTGTTCTGATCCCAGTATCAGGAATGGGGCAGGAGCTGCACCTTGGGGCAGGTGGGGTCAGATCATGTAAATGCTGCTGCACTTTATCCTGGGAGCCCCTCCAGAAACCTGAATGCCAAGCTGAGCTCAGAGAAGCACCCAAACATGCAGATGTTTTCCATGATGATTTTAGAGCTGTGAGCTTCACACAGGCACAGAACTCGACTGGAAAAACTTCCTTGTGACTCAGCACTTCACTTGCACATGTGGACACAGAAGCATCTGAAAGTCAAAACCCATGGCAAAACACCCAAACCAGGGTTTTTCAGAACTCAGAGAGGAAAAATATATTTTCCAATTCTGGTTCAAGTCTTTGGTTAGTTGGTTGTTTAACAAAGCTGGGTCACAAATCTGTGCAGTCATCTGGATTTCTGTGGGAGTCATTTTTTGATTTTTAAAGGAAGATTTATTTAAAAATAATCTTTAAGCATGGTGGGTCCAGTTCACTGTAAAAAAAATGCAATCTTTGAATGTAAATAAGGTGGAAAAACCCAGGAACTTCTCTGTTTTGTGGTTTTTCATAGGCAAGGGGTAGTGGAAAGAGGGCAAGGAAGGTTAGCAGATAACTCAGGGGGCAAGAACAATCTGTCTGGAGACTGAAAATTCCCAGAGTAATTGGTGAGGTCACACAGGTTGGGTGTATCACCCTGCTCACCTCTGGAAGTAGAAAACCCCCAGAAGCTGGGTTTGATTGCCTGCAGCTTTGCCCACGGGACTGGATTGCCTGAAGGGTGGTCAGGTTGTGGTGTTACATTTTAGGGACACCTGGGATGTGTCTGGGATATGGGGGATATCTGGGAATGTTTCCTGGGTTCCCAAGGTTGTCCCTACAGCTCCGTGTGCAGATTGCTGCTCTTGGAAGCTCCTGTGGAACAAAGAGGTTGATGAGCTGAAGTCACCCCAGGAGAGCCCAGGGACCATCAGGGTTTCAGTTCTTGTCCTTTTTCTGGCTGCTGTGTTAGACCAGGGGGTCTCTGTGGGGTTATGGGAGGTGGGAAGGCAAGGAGTTCAGATTCCTTCCCCTTATCTGGCTGTGTTTCCCCCAGATCCAGCAGCTGGTGGGTTTTATCAGCTCTGCTGTGACTCAGCCCCTTCCTCCCCCTCGTTATCCTACCTGATAGCTCTGATTTCATGGTCCCCTGCGTGCAGGAGGGGAACAGACACAGATGCAGCACCAGAGTGACTCAGAGCCCCCTCTGAGGTACACAAACCTGAAATGCCCCCAGTTAACTGGGTGGGAGTCCTTTGGACCAGACACTGGGGGCTGAGATCCTTCCTACTCCTCCTCTGCACAGCCAGTAGGGGTTCAGTGCCTTTCTTTCATATAAAAATAGCTGTATGCCAGTTTCTGTGGTCAATTTTTTTTTTCCTTCTCTGACTCATGTGTTACAGTGTTGTTGTCAGTCACTGTCACCCATGGAAAAGTCTGAACTCTCTCTGTTAAGGCAGGAATATTTTATGTGCGTTCATCCCTGTTTCCAGATGAAAACCAAATTCAGCTCTGAGTCCCTGCTACATCAAATTCCAGGCTGTGGGATCACAGCTGCCCAGGGCAGTGCTGGAGCCCCCATCCCTGGAGGGGTTTAAAAGCCATGTGGATGTGGCACTTGGGGACATGGGGCAGTGGTGGCATTTTCAGTGCTGGGGAATGGTTGGAGTTGATGATCTTGGAGAGTTTTCCAACCTGAACTATTCTGTGATTCCAGGATTTCTGTGAACCTCCACACGTGGAATGTTCTGTGCACTATTCCCAGAGTACAGTCACACCTGGATCCTCAGGGATTTGTGCACTTACCTTTGCACCACCACACCCCACAAAGGCATCTGCTTTAGCACCAAAAGGAAGCTGCACCACACATTTATTTTTAAGCTTTTAGCTGACCAGAATCTCATCAGTTTTCTGTGCTTTGAGGGTGCCTTGGCTGCTTCTGCCTGGCTCTAGGAAAACTTCCTGAGCTCTTTCAGAAAGCACATCTGCCCTTCAGCTCACCTTCACTGGAGCTCTCCCACACCCATGGGATGTGATAGGCCAAAGCACAAGCCAGGGTCGTTATCACTAATATTTCTGTACAAACATATTTTTAGTTTTTCACTTAGGGATCAGAGAAAAGGGAATATATCAGGGGGGAAATAACTAGGAAAATGAGTAAAGATCCATAGTTTGAGCTTACACAATTCCCAGCAAGGTTTAGGTTAAAGTATCTAAGGTTAAAAAAAATTCAGGATGCATCAACACAGGGAACTGTTTGGAGGATTTAACCTCACAACATTAAATCAAAAAAAAAAGAATTCTCTGTTCAAAGAGTATGAATTCTGTATCCCAAAGGGAATCTTTCAAAAGGAGATTCCTGCATAGGTGGCTCTCTCTGACACTTGTGCATTTGTTCCAAGTTAAAAATTCAAATGTATAGTTGATATAACAGTTCAAAATGCACAATTGACTTTAAAAGTGTGGAGAAATGGTTTAGTTTGCAAATGAATTATGGGCATGTAATGGCACATCTGTTCAAACATGCTTTCTTGGTGCAGTCTTTTCCAAGTCCTATTTCCCCTGTGGTAATTCACTTTGGGTGAGATTCTGCCATTTTTATTCATATTGTACAGTAGCTTGTTTCATGCATAACTTTGCTGGTATAATGAAGACGGAATGAAGCTAAAATTTACTTGAGAAAGGACAAAAGGAAGGGCATTTCCAAGACTTGTCAAAGATTAAACCCAAAGTTTCAGGTCACTTCTCTCCACATGAAACTGCCTATTTATATATTCATGATAGCTGACCAGCAACATTTGGGTTTTAATTTATTTTCATATAGCATTTGCCTTTGGGGAGAGATGGGTTTTTTAAGTTGAGTGCTCAGCCCCAGAAACGAAAGCTTTGTCTCAGTTTAAAAGTGACTTGTGAGGAACTGAGGATCCAGAACTTGATTTTGATCTAAAATGTAGCAGACAGTGCAAATCCCCACAATATGTCTCACAGAAAACCAACTTCTGTGAGAGTAAAAGTCACAACTGATGGAAGGTCATGTGTGCAATGGATCAGAGATGAGGATCTCACTCTTACAATTAAAATAATTGCCAAGGGGACAAATTAATATTTCCTTTTAACACCAATAATGGGGAAATTTGTACTGTTTGTCCTTTGGATGCTGAAGCTTTACCTGAAGACATTGTAAATTCAAGACCCAGCAAAAATACTTAAATTGTTAAGGGCTTTAACTTGCCTTCATTATTGCTTCCCTGATCTATAGATTCATTTTATGCAGACCATATGCAGTTAAAAATAACTGGAGTTGCTGGATTTTATATATGCCTTTGTAAGCATTTCCAACTGCAGAGGGATACTTTTTTTCTTCTTTTTTATAAATACAAAAAACCCCAACAAGTTTTATGTTTTCATTTCACCTCTTCCCTTTTTATTTTTTATAGAAATGCTACAAAGGGGAACTTTTGATAAGTATTACCAGCAAAGCCCAGTGTTGCAACAGAGTTAAGTGCAGCAGAGTTTCTATTTAAGGTTACCTGGCACAGTCAGCTCAGCCAGATGTACTTCTGCTATTGGACAATCTCATTTGCTGACAATGTGCACTGCTTTAAAAAAATCTAGGGAAAAAAAAAAAAAAAGGAAGTGCCTAGGTGACTTATATCCAAATCACACATACTCTTTTAGTTAAAATGAAATGTGAGCCTGAATTTAGCCTTTAATTACATTTCCTTCCCTACCTCCAACAAACAAATTTTTATAACCTCTCCAATGAAGAAAGTCATATTTTATGAATTACTTGCTTGGAAGCTTACCAGGAGCAAAAGTTATTTAGGAAATTTTCTATTATTTGTATCACTCACAGATTATTCTCCAGGTTCCTGAGTATTTAATAAGATTAATTATCCTTTTCAAAGAGTTCTGTGTGTAAGTTTAGTTTTGTTTTAGAGCTTTTATCTGAGTTGCTATCTGGCAAATGGAAATTGTGCTTGTGAAGGAGGAAGCATAGCATGAAAATAGGATCCATCACACCGTGTTTGGGGGATATATAATAGAGCTCTTACAGCATGTTGGGGACTTAAATCATCTCAAAATCTTATTTTTATAAGAATCTGTGCTGTGCAAGCTGGGAGATAAATCAACAACGCGAAGGGAAGAGTTCTGTATGTATTTGAGGACATAAAATAGTATTGCTTAAGTGAAGCATTAAAAATAAGTATTACTTAAATTATCATCCCTAATAAGATATGTCTGTCATTTTTTCATTCAGCATTGGCTCTGAGGAGGCTGCATTGTTCTGTCAGGATTAAAAGATGAAAAACCCGTCCACATTTGAGCATGTGCTTAAACAAGCAAGACTAAGTATTAGATCTGAGTCCTCTGTACCTCGAGAAGCATTTTTACAACTGGAAAGTTGTTCAGCTCAGATAGTTCATCCATTTTCCAGAGCCTTTTAAACCTGAATCACATACTGAATGTCAGAATGCTATAAAATCTGTTTAACTATTGATATCTATTAGTTAATGGCAATATAAATTCAGCCATAAATTCAAAAAACTAAATAGCTTTATCCAAACAAAGATTTGGTGCAGGGTTATAATGGTAATATGACAGTGCTGGCTTCTCAGTCATAACCCCATGGAAGAAGTATTTTTGTTTAACACAGTCAGGGCTTTGAAATCATTGCAATGGAAATCAATACTGGGCAATTGCAAGCAAAACTTTTATGGAATGCATCCTTTGTACAAACATAAAACTGAATGCACAGACAGGGCTGAATGAAGCAATCCACCTGGTTGTGGGCTTGGGATATAACATCAACATTAACATTAAAGGAATTTATTTCCTCTATCAGCTGAGGGGGTCTTTATTTTCTGATAAACTTGTGGCCATTTTGCTCTTCCTTTTTGTGGACCAGTGAGTCTCCCTGGCAAAAGCAGGAATTTTTCTTTATTTTCTGATAAACTTGTGGCCATTTTGCTCTTCCCTTTTATGGACCAGTGAGTCTCCCTGGCAAAAGCAGTGGCAGGAAGCTGGTTTGGAAGCTGGCAGAGTATAGGAGCAAAATTTCAAGTTGTCCATGAAATATTGATGCCTCTGCTGTTTGCCGATTCTTTAAATGTGCTCACAGAAGTGTTTTTGAACTGTTGTGTTTAATTTATACTAGGAATAAAATCAGAAACATGTTAATTATTATATTTTTTTTAAAAGAGTTCAGTAAATAATGACTGGTTTGGGTGAGTCGGTTCACAGGAGGGAATATCCACCCCGTTACCAAATCCTTAACCAAGCCTTACACATCCTACACGCCAGAAAGTCACAGATTAGACATCCCTCCTGTTTCACAACCCTCTTCTACCAGGAAAGCAAGGCCTTTGGTCTTAAAATCACTTAATGTGGCAAAAGTGTATAATAAAAGAAAACAGAGGGAGGGAGGCTGGCAGGAAGTTCTTGATCCTTTTACAGAAACTGCCTGTTTGGCTGGGCAGAAGCTGCTGGAGAGCTTTAAACATTCTTTTACATGCAAAGGCTCTTTGGCTTCACTTTGGGGCAGACCAAAACCCTTCAGTTTCTAGCAGCTGCAGCCACATTTGCAGCATCCATGACCATTGCACTTGGGTCAAATACTGTTCAAACCATGAGGCTGTGCTTCAAAGAGCAGCATCTCTGACTCTATTCCATTTAGGACACTACAGCCTCTTCAACCCCGAAGCAAATGGGGCTTGAGCATCTTAATTCTTTGGAAAGAAATCTTTAGGTCTTTAATTTTTTTCCCTTTTTGACACCACTCTGCCCACTGGCACCCCACCTCCACGGCTTTTTTTTTCCCCTTTTTTCAGACAACAAACAGGAAAACCACAAACTTCATCAGCAAGCTGTGCTTTCCTCTGGAAAGCCAAGACACTGAGGCTCAGCACACAAATCACATGCTCCTGCCTTCAGTACTCACAAACCACCCTGCAGCTCACTTCAGAAAATTATTAAACTTAGGAGGTTAAAAATAAACTGGCTGGGGTGGTGGCACCTCGGGATGCATGTTGGCATAGCCAGGAGGAGAAAGAGTCCTGATTTAAAGTAAAGAAAGGCAGTATTTAGTGAATATTTAGAGAACATAATTATTTAGGGAATAGCATGCAACAGTTACCTCGCACACAGTTGTGCAGAGGCCTCTGAGGAGGTTTTGTTATGAAACAGATGATATTACAAATTGGCAGTGGGGAGGTTCACCATCACCCAAATAACTGGCAGCATATTTCCACCCATCCCTGATCTTTTTGGCCACAGCAATGTCTGGTTACCACAGGTACTTGTGGGTCTGCCTGCCTGTCCTACCTGGTTTATTCTATTTGCTATTGTAGATCCTACATGGAAGGAAGATGCAGTGAAGAAAAGGCCACACCACAAGCCTCATCCCAGGCCAAAAGTGTGACGTGTGAGAGCCTGGCTTTCCTGTCCTCTGATTCTGTTTGTAAATTATGCTTGTTTTCCTCCTGCGGGCCAGGATTCGTTCCTGTACACTGCGGGAACAAGCCTAACATATGTAGGGAAAGAATTAAAAATGGAAATCCCATTCAAAGCCTTAGGGCTCAGGCATGGCAGGCCTGCAAGAACCTGGCACTGGGAATGCAGAGACAGCTCCAGAGTCTGCTGGGAGACAAAGGGGTGTGTCTGTGCCATGGACATGCTTTGGCCCATCCTGCACTGGCTCCCACTGCGGGATTTTTAGTGACTCTCCTTTCATCTAATCAGTCAGGGAACTGAGGAACTTCTCAGGTGGGGTGGGTTGGCCATGGTGGGATGTTGAGTGCCCACCAGACCTGCTCAGTTTCTCAGCTGAGCAGGGCAGAGAAAACATTACAAAAGGTTCATGGGGTAAGATGAGGACAGGGAGAGATTCACAGTAACTGTCATGGGCAAAACAGGCTCATCTTGGGGGAAATCAGTCAATTTATCACCAATCAAAGTGGAGAAGGATAATGAGAAACAAAAACTAAGCCTAAAAATGCCTCCCCCCCTCCACACTTCCCACTTCTTGGGCTTAACTTCACTCCCAGTTTTCTCTCCCTCCTCCACTCATGGTACAGAGGGACAGGGAATGGGGGCTGTGGTCAGTGCTTTGATGTTTCTGCTGCTTCTTCCTCCTCAGGGGCTGGTCTCCACACTCATCCACTGCTCCAGCCTGGGCTTCTCTCCACAGGAGACAGCCCTCCATGCATTTCTCCTAGAAAAGTTCTTCCCTTGGGCTAGAGCTCCGCATGAACTGCTCCAATGTGAGTCCCTTCCATTGGGTCAGTCCTTTTGGAACTGCTCCAGTGGGAGTCCCTTCCATGGGGTCAGTACTGCTCCAGTGTTGGTCCTTTCTATGGGATCAGTTCTTTAGGAACTGCTCAGTGTGAATACCTTCCATAGGATCAGTTCTTTAGGGACTGCTCACTGTGAGTCCCTTCCATGGGGTCAGTTCTTCAGGAACTGCTCAATGTGAGTCCCTTCCATGGGGTCAGCTCTTTAAGAACTGGTCAATGTGAGTCCCTTCCATGGGGTCAGCTCTTCAGGAACTGCTCCAGTGTGAATCCCTTCCATGGGGTCAGTTCTTTAGGAACTGCTCCAGTGTGAGTCCCTTCCATGGGGTCATTTCTTTAGGAACTGCCCCACTGTGGGCCCTAAGTGGGGTCCCAGGTCTTGCCAGCAAATCTGCTTCAACTTCCACTTGTAGGAATCCTACCACTGTAGCCCTCCTGCTACCAAAATCTGCCCCTGCCATCTCAGACACCAGGGAACAAAGGTGCCCAGGACTGGTGCCAGGTGGCCAAGCTCCCCTTGGTGTCACACACCCATGGCTGTCCCACCAGGTCCCGCTCCAGGGCATGGCTGTGGGCTGTGCCAGGTTTGCTGGCTGAGCCCAGGAGCAGCACACTCTGCTCCCCTCCTGAGCACAGCACGATCCCAGCCTCACACGAGGGCAGGCAGAGCCAGTTCTTCAGCTTGCTCTTGATTTTTTCCATATTCTGTTCATGGCTCATTCCCTTCCGTCTCCTGTGTTCAGGGAATGTCACCCTGCCTGGCTCTCCTGCTACGAGGGATGGGTAATGGAGAAGTTTCATCACCTCTCCCCAGACTGCAGGACCTATGCTCAATCTTTCTGCTGTCAACACCAAGCACACACTGTTATGGTTATAACATGAAGACAAGGATCCTGTTTTATCTCAAAGAGTGCAAAGGTTTATGAAGGGTTAAAATAATCTAACCTCACTTTTTTTTCCTCTTCTTTTTTTTTCTCCATTCTCTCCCCCGCCACCTCCAATTCTCTTCTTTTTTTCTCCACAATGGCAAATGTTATTTATATTAAGGGGAAAACCAGCACAGCCTTGCCAGATCGAGCTCACTTCTCTCTGCCAGCTAAAACACAAAGCAGAGTTACTGCGTTTTTGGTACCTGCAAAACAATCTGAACACAGTGTTCTGTCATCCTTTGAAATGGCAAATGGAAGTCATTTAAACCAGATGAGTGACTGGGCAGGGAATTACTGCACCTACAGCACAGGATATACAGTATGTGCACCTATTTCAAGGGAGCTAGAGTGGGTGGCCGGAAGAAAGAAACTTTTTTCCTCATTTAACCTGTAATTTGACAACATCTGCAAAGAATTATCCCTGGTACTGGCATTGTAATTGTTGTATCTGACATCAATCACCGGGTACGGGAGGTTGCTTTAAATAGATGTTAGTGAGTTACAGTTTCAAAACATGAAAGAAAAAAAAAAAAAAAGAAAGGAATGAAATATGTAAATTGGTAAAGAAATTAATTACTGGAAAGTTTGACACTAATTTATTGTTTAAATAAGACATGTAACTGGCCAGGATGGGTGACTGTTTGGGTTTGACCCCATACACTTTGGCAAGTGTTACAAAACAGAGGCCACTACATTCCAATTTATAAAAATTATAACTTCTTTTTTTTCAAGTCTCTATTAATAGACAGAAGAAGAAAGGGATTAGACTGACTCATATTTTACACTGAAAGGACAGCAAGTAGGAAAGCTTCCATAAAGTGTATGTCTTTAAAACAAAGTCCTTCCTCCCCAGCCCTTTCAGTGGGATTTCTGCCTTTGACTTCATCAGAAACACGATTACAGGGAACAAGCTATGCACGTTTTTGGACAGCAAAAATTGCAATTCCAAGCATGCTCCAGATTTCCACTAGCAGCTCAGCAACTACAGGAGTAAATTCATATTCACAAGTTATCAAATTTCCAGCGAGTATCCAATTCTGTATTGGGTTTTGATTCATATTTGTGGCTGGACGTGAATTAGGTCCAGTATTTGTTTCTCAGAAATGTCATGGAAAAGGAAATCATTGGGTGCAGGGGTATTCACAGCCAAACACAACGCACAGTACCACTATCCAGCCTGAGAGCCAGATGAACCATTATGATGGCCATGGGAATTGTACTTAACCTGGGAAAATGTTTTAGAGACAGAGAGAAGAAAAACCTTGCACTGTGGTGTCTCTGGCGTCTCTAATAATCACCATGTTATATATAACATGTACACATACGTGTTCAGCCTGAAATACTGAACCACATTTTTAGAAGTTAGGCAGTAAATTACATTCTTTTTCCTTTTCTCCCCCCATTTTTTTCTTTTTATTTTTTTTTTCTTCCCTTGTTTTTCTTTCTTTCTTTTTTTTTTTTTTTTTTCCCTCTCCATTTCTCTTTTCTGGGCAAAGGCGCAGATAGGTCTTCCTGAATTCTCTTCTTCAAACTTTGGCTGCTCCTTTTACTCACCTGAAACCTTGCCTGTAGGCAAACTTCCCAGCTGTGTCTCACATTTTTGTGTTTACGGGATAGGGAACCTTTTGCTCAGGAGCTGTTGCTCATAAGGAACCCATCATCTCCAACAGGATATCCTCATAAAGCCATTTACATGCATATGTGGAGTAAGGTTCTCTTAACAATTCTTACTTTAACATCTCATCACATAAAGTTTAATGGATTTCACTTCTTTAAAGACAAAATGCTATTTCTATATATAGTTGCCATTACCTATGCATTCAACTATTTTGAATATTGGTTAATGGAGGTATAACATTGCATAACAAAAGTATATTATTGCTTTAGAGCCAGTCCTCCCAGATTTCATTCTTTTCATCTAAAAACTCTATAAAATCACCTCAAAAGTGATCCAGCTGACGAGGTTGGAAGGGCACAGCTCTGTCACAGCAAATGGATCCCAGAGTCATCACGCTGCATCGGTGACCTGTTGAATGTGTTTCACTTAGATGGTGTTGTAAAATGCTGCCATTTGTGGTGAGCAGGAACTCATAAAATGCTCCAGGGAATGTTTACCTTACTGCTCATATGGGGCTTAGGGTTCTGCTGTTCAGCTTGTATGAAATATTTGGCTTTCCCTTAAAAACAAGCCTTGGAGTTCTGTATCCCTTTAAAGCTATTCCAGCCCAAAAGGTGGCTCAGCCCTTGGGCTGGCTGATCAAGGGGCTCAGAGATCATGGTCAAGAGAAGTCAATATCATGAAGGTGTCATCCTCCTTGGCTGTGGTGTTGTCCAGGAATGTCCCCTTGAGAGCCCCACAGCTCTGACAAAACCTTGAATCTGCATTGGGAGTCACTGGCTGTTTATTAGGGTAGGTTTGAGAAACTGCTTTGCAAAGAGCAAAATCAGAAGGCAGATCTGGTTCCAGCTGGGAGATGGGTAGAAGTGAGTGGCCTTGCACAGATGCTGCCGGGGAGCCCTCACTCACCTGAACAGGATTTACCTGAAAAGTTAAAATTAAGCCATTTTTTGTCTCGGACTACCTGCCTGAGGAGAACACTCCCGTGGCTGCTCATGGGCTGTTCTTTGTAGCTCCAGGCTTTGGCAGTGTAAACTACTTTTCTAGTTAAGATTAAGCAAATATCTTCAATTACCTAAAACTTTTCTTCTTCTTTAATTTGCTGCTGAGGAGAAGGACAGCAAGCCTCTCTGTGTATAATTGTCATGTGTGCATGGTGGGAAGGGTTGCAATACGCTGCTCAGCTGCGAGTTTGTCTATCTATTTGGAATTTTGCAGTGGTTCATTAGCAAAGTTTGACTCTGTTGACACGTATGGTGACCAGTGTCAGTATTTATGTCATGTTTTTGCAGAGAAGAGACCAGCCCAGCTGCGTCTCTGGTAGTACAAAATGTGCTTTGGTGCTGGGTGTTTGAAACCTCTCGGCGTAGGTCAGGAGTGAAGATGGGGTCAAAGCAAATTAGAAGGGTGAATTCAATGACCAGGATGTAGTTTGCACCATCTAACCTTCAGTATCATAAAAAAACCACAGGGACCTGTGGGCATTCAGGTGTGGGCAATGCCATAGAATATATTTTAAAAGTCTTATTTATGTTCAAATTCTCATTATCTACTCTGGAAACATTTATGCCTTGCTATTCTCAAAGCATCTGGAAACTCCACCACATCCTGACACAGGAAAGTGAAAGCCATGAAGGACCAGGCAGTTTTGTGCTGAGACCCCAGGACAGCTCATCCTAAACCACTGGCCAGGCAGAAACACCATCCTTGTCACCCCATGGCCGCTCTTACCTCAGGGAATTCCCTTCCCTGGGAGTAGTGGCAGTGTTGGCACGCACACCTTTCTCGTGTAGACCACAGCAGGAGATTGGAACTAGGTGGCCCTGGAGGTGCCTTCCAACCCAAGCCATTCCAGGATTCTGTGATTCTCTGATTCTATAAACTTTCGAAGAACACATTTCCATGTATAGCCTGACCGTAGTGCCAATAAGTCATTTATTTTCTATACTATCGTCATAATTCATAAAAATTCTCTCCCTCCTGAGGGAACATTTTATCATCTGATAAGGGGCAACAGCAAGCCAAAAATATAAGGCCTTCACTAAATGATGAATACAGGATGACATAAGCTATAAAACATAAAAGAGTGAGCGTGTGTAATACATGCCAAGGATGGCTGAGGATCAATTTAAACTAAACGTTTTCTGTTAACATGAGAATTTTTGTAAACTGGAGAAAATGAGAGGCAAGAAAAGAAGGATTTATGGAGCAGTGTGTGGGAGGCATGCGGTGCTAAAACAGCTACGGCTGGAGCATGTTTGTTCTACTGTCTCAGGAGTAGTTTGTCCCATCCTCACTCTTCCTGGCGAGCTTCCTGATGCCTTTTGTTGGACACATTTGGGAGCTGAGGTTGGATGTCTCCGTGTTTCCTTGTTTGGGTGAGCTCAGGAGTGGAAAGCGTTATTCAGTGAGTTAAGCATCCACCTGACACAGCCTCCCCGACGAAATCTGTCAACTCACATCCCTTCCTGGGGCTCACGTCAGTGCTCTGCTGGGGTTATTTTCCATGTCCCTTTCCCGGGGGATGCTCACCTTGTGGTGCTGATGTGCTGGCCCTGCTGTTACTCATGGGGCTGAGCAAGACCTGTCTGAGCCTGTGAGGAGCTGTGTGTCCATCCAGGGGAAGCACAACCCAGCCATTTAGCGCTCAGGATTTTCCAGCGAATTCATCACCACTGTTTGAGGCTTGCAGTCCACTCCCACCTCCAAATAAAATCCATTTTCTGATCCATGACCTCATTCCACATATAATATTTCAGCCCAGCTGCGCGATTGGGTCCCGCGTTTGCAAAACTGTGATTTCCCTGCCAGCTCAGCGCCAATTCTTGCTCAATTTTTGGTTTATTATTACTTTTTTCATTTGGGCCCATCACTTCTTTGGCTACCTACACGGACACAGTGAGGCATATCATGAAGGCACAGCCCTGGAGCCAGGAGAAGCAATCACACGACCTCCACGAGGCCAATTCTCCAAAGCTTCCCAGCGGGGAGCACAGATCACCAATCACTGCAGGTCTGTTTATGAGTTAGGAGAGCTTTCCAACTTTGAGAAACTTGCTGAGTTTATTTCAGGTATGCGCTTTTCCAGGCCCATAAACATTTAGTTTTTAATCTGCCGCATCAGAGGAGAAAGTGAAAATAGTTGTAAACAGAGAGCAGGGCTTGGACCCCCCCATGTCCCCTTTTAAGTGAGCACATGGGCACATGTAGAGCGAGCAGCTCTTAGATATATAGCCCACCTAGGTAAAGCACTTTCAAATGTACTTCATTTATTTATTCTAGGCCCTTTTTTTGGCCCAAAATCATCAAAAATTGCTGTCTCTAGTTTCATTGTGCCCTTTTGAAATTGTCCAGATTTTGCGCTAAGAGTCTAAAGCCACAGCAAAGGAGCAGGCCAAGAGGAAAAGCTTTTGAAGAGTTCCCACAGCTGTGAAAACACGGGCCTCAGGCTGTGTGTAGAGTTACTTCAAACAGCTGCTTCAGGTGACTAAACACCTTGAGTCTCATTCATCAAGTGTTGTTTATACTGGCTGACAGACCAGACTTGGAGAATTAACTCTGAGAAAAAAAGATGTACTACATACCAAGTATGGGAAAGGAACTCAGTTCCCTAAATAAGAAAGGAAGGAGGAGGAGGGGGGAGAAAAGGGGGAGGGAAGAGTCCCTTTAAAATAAAACAGATGAGGGCTAATTTTATTTCATGTTAATAGGCCTTTTGATGCCCTTTGCATGTTTAAAATCAGAGGTGAAGGAGTATTGATGGTTTGCCACTTCGTAATCATGCAAATAAAAGCAATTTGAGTGATCCCTGTGCCTTGACAAGAAGCTCAGCTAACCTGGTGTAAAATCTCAATGGTTAATTAGGAGCCTTGAATAACCTATTAAAATAAGACCCTTTCTCTCAACTATCCTCAAGAGAGAATATCAGGGAAAAAAAAAATGCCCATTGCTCCCCCTGCTCCCATTTAGCATCAGATTGTGCAGATTCCACCCGTAGTTTTGGTACAGGACTTATCACTCAGCTTGAGATAATATTCTTTCATCTCATATCCATATGAGAAGGTGACATGATAAGATATTTGCAATCGTGTAACTGCTTTGCATGGATCAAAAGAGGAATGAAAGAAAATGACATGAGTCAGTGTCAAGTGAAGTGCTACTAGTTAAGTAAGCTTTAAATATTGAAGGGGATTTTTAATATTTCCTTTTAATCTCGAAATCTGTCACTTGGTGATTTTTTATAACACTGGAGTTGTTACTAACAACATTTTCCATGGTTTCATTCAATCCAAATGCAAAAACCCACCCCATCTCAGTCATGGCAAATGTTGTAATTTCTACTGGCAATTTCTCATCCACAACCCAGGCAGATTTCAAAGAAAAGGAGATGTTTTTCAGGCGCTGGGATACTGTTGGGATCCTGATGTTTGAACACTGGCAGTAGAACATAGGCCAACAGTGAGATTTCAGTGTTTTTCTTGTTGTTTTTCCTTAACAAGCAGTCAAACTGCAAGGGTGAATATGCTTTCAGAGACAAAAATAGTGTTCAGAGGAAGAATTTAGAATCACAGAAAATTATTTTGAAAGAAGATTGTTTCGGAGGCTGTTTCCCTGACAAACTTGGTAAATAGTTTGGCAGATCCTGAAGCTGTTGGATTTGCATATGCATATAGAGGGGCTGAAGAAAAATACCAGGTGGTTTTCTTCTTAGAGCTTTGGAATAACACAAAGTTGATGGCAGTAGATTTACATCTTATTCTCTGAAAAAAAAAAAAAGAAAAAAGAAAAAGAAAATAAAAAAGAAAAAAAAGGCAAAACCCAAACCAATTTCTCTGAAGATCAGGATTGAAGAGTAGCAGGTTTAAAACTGTATGTGAGGAATATAGATAAATCAGTTTCTCTTCATTTAGGGTGAGTTATGTCCTTGATTAAGAAGGATCTCCCCATTGGTTTTTGTCTAGGCTGAGAGAGGCAATCCTAATTGGATTAAAACCCCTAAGTAATCCAGTGCATATCCAAAATAAGAAGATCAAATGACTGAAATAATATCTTATTCTTTTCACTCCTGAAACAGTGATATCACTGGAAAGGATTAAAAATTAAGTTGTTTATGTCCCTGGCGGACATGATTTGGGACTCTTTCCCATGTCATTTATAACACAGTAATATTGGCCTTGTGGCTGATATCTACATCAGGCAAAAAATTGAGGGATGATACACTAGGGAATTCAAAACACCTGGAAAAACTGCAAGATAGTTTCAGTAGCAGAGGTGTTAGGGGATGCTGCAGTGGTGATTTGGGAAGGGCATGGATTGGAAAAAGTAAAACCAGGCAGCTGGAGGTGCTCAGGGTTGGTTGGAGACCTTGATAATGAAGGAGCTGAGCCCCAACCCTTTCCAAGCTGATGAGAGTTTGGTGTCTCAGTGTCCCCTCCCTGCCATGGTGGCACTTTGTGCCTGTCCAAGGACATTTAGGCACAACTGCAGCTTAAATCACCGAGATTAATGTACAAACTGTGGTCATACACAAACTACATCAGCTGAATATTGCTTCTCTTTGCAGGGCTCCAGGGGGAAGATAAAATAGATTTGTAACGTTTGTTTTCAATAAATTACTTTTTTGAGTCCAAACAAAATATTATTTTATTCTGTTTTGCTCATAGTTTTGGACTGAGCAGCTACTTTTAGCTTGGAAAGGGTGAATTTTGGTGGATTTGGACATTAAAACACCATGGGCTCACAACTTTTAATCAAAGCAGGCGCCAGGTCAATTTGGGGCACAGGGCTCCAGTGTGGCCGCGCCATCCCCAGACTCCTCACTGCTCCAGGGTCCCATAAAACCCCTCTGCGAGCTGGGGAAGCCGCGATTGCCAGGCTGGGGAAGGAGGGTGGATCACCCAGGTGTCACTGTTTTAGGAGGAGAGTGCCCCTCTCTCCCCCTCGTTGCCATCAGCGCCGCGCGCTCTGCCAGGCTTCGAGTGCCGCCACCCCGGCTCTTCATCCGGACGGGGCTGCCAGGAGCCACTTACATTCCTGTCCCTTGCTGGGACTTGAACACTCTCCAGGTCCCTTGATTTCTCCCCCCTCCTCCTCCTACTTCCAGCCTGATTTTTTTTTTTTTTTTTTTTTTTTGGATAATGCAAAGTTTGTTTCCGTGAGTAAATCTGAAATATCCCTGAAAAAGCTGAAGCGTCTTCCAGGCTTGCAAAAATATTTTGTTTTGCTCCCTTTTACTGTTGTGCCTTTTCTATGAATCTGAGCCATTCGTAGATTTTAGCCACTTACCTAAAAAAGAGAGAATAATCTGCCCGCTGGAGTGACATTGATAGAATCTGATGATAATAAGGATTACTATTAGTCACAACTGTGTAAATGTGGTATTTTATAGAGTGTGGCTCCACATTTTGCAAGGGAGCTGAGAAGTGTTCAGATCTCTCTTCTTTGGACAGCTCAGAGGACAATTAAAAGGTAACAATAACCTGAAAGATGGTGAATAGTCACTCTGGGGGTATGAACAATCCCTGCTCATTTATTAAGATCACAAGAGTCCCTGTGTCAGTTTAGAGCAGCTCAGATCACCTTCAGTGAGATGTTTGCCATGTTTCCTTAGGCTGAGCTTGATCTACTGGTTAAACAAAGAAAACACAGTAATAAATTATCCAGAATATACCTGTGCTCACCAGAGGCCGCTTGAAGCTTGCAGAGCTTGTTATTTTTTTCACGTAATTTCCAATTTATTTTGTACTTTAAAAGTTTGTTTTGCCTGGGATTGAAATTTAATTTGTTCTTCAAGGAACATAACAATGGAAATACAAAGAGGAAGCTTTTGTTCTCTCCCCAGGAGTTCTGAAAGGTAATAATTATGAAATGATAAGATTCTAAATGAAAATGTCACTTGCAAAGGTTGAGGTTGAAAACAGCACAGACCTATGTAAAGCGAGAAAAGTCACATTTGGTTCATGAACATAAATACAACCAGAATGATTTAATTTTAAATCATCTGATGATTTATCGCATAAATATTTTACAATTTTGAAAGGAAATTCTTCAAAGCACAGATTTCTGCAAGAACACAATGCGGCTTTCAAAAACAGCACTCCTGTATTATTAATAATAATAGTAATAGTAGAAAGATTAATAAAATATCATAAACATAGACTATAGGAACAGTTATTCGTATAAATTCCAACAACTGCTATTCAACAATACCTTGAATCAGATGTAGGAGCAAAGTTTTATATTGTCTCTGCTCTGTGTTGTTACAGTGATCAGCATATCAATGGCTCTGCCCCTGCCCTACTCAACCAATGTTTAAAACAAATATATTCCTCCAAATTCAGCTTCATGCACTGCATTTCCTTAGTTATTTAACCCCTTCCACTTTCGGCTACCTGCCTGTCTTTCCTCCTGCTTATGTGTGAACACAGATGTTTCTGTAAAGGGTGAGATGTTGATTTTTAGAAAATTTGTGTTTACATACACATTACTTTAATCTTAATCAGGCAAACTCTGCTTGAGCAAAATATATTTTGGTGGAGATTACCCCTGAATTATATATGTTGGGTTTTCCTTCTAAACTCAGGAATGCATTTTACAATGAAAACATTGGTTCAGCATTGGAGTTTGTGTCTGAGAGTTGTTGCTGCCCAAAAGAGTGACCCGATAATGCTCATGGTAAATTTGTCCTACTCTCTGTGATGTAGAACTCCTACACAGGTATTAAATATTGGAAAAGTTTTCCAAAGAGGGGGATGCTGGAGGGGGTTGTGAAGTCAGATACAAAGGAGGGTCTGCATTTCCTTGCTGGCAGAAACAGCTCAGCGTTGATTGCTATCTCCATCTCATTTCAATTTTCCCTTTGAAAGAGATCAGACAACATTTTCAGCTCCTTCTTGGTTGTTTTACTTCCTCTCAAGTCTGGCTATAACTGGTGACCCATCTCTCTTCCCAGTGTTCCTTTCTTTTGGCTGATGCATTTATTTTGTCACCTGCATGATGTCGTGCTGCCAGTGAGGCTGGAGGAACTTTGCCTTGCAACAAAAGGTGTTTTTTTCAGTCCTCAAAAGTTAGGTGATTATTTAGAGTGCACAAATACAGTTTTTGTTTCTGGCCTGGTTGGATGAGCTTGTGTAGAATAACCTATCTAGGGAAAGGTCCCAGTGGGTGATTAACTCATTAAATCTCAACCCGTTCCTTGTGCATAAAGATGCTTAGAAAAATTAAGTGTTGGTAAAGAATTGTGACCAAAACTGTGGTGCAACTCAAGGTAGGGATGTGTGCAAGGTTCATAAGTCATTTTTCCCAACATTTGTCCAGTTCTATCTTGGTACAAGCATGGAAAATTGTTGCTGCAATCCTTCTTTAATGGAATCAGCTTTTATTCTGTTCTTTTTTCTTTCTTGTACTGAAGGAACACAGAGTTTCAATGAAGCTACAAGCGTTGTATGACTGTTTTAGTTGGAAAAGGGAATTTTATCAAAACTGTCTGCGTGGTGGGTGATGATTAATTTCTAATTTCAAGCATGGCATATGGTATAATTCTTACTTGAAATGAACAAAAGCACTTCTGATTACCTGAACTAGATCTGGCTCCAGTGTTTTCAGGCAACTTTGCCAAAAACAAACAAAAAGGCAACACAGGTATTCATTTGAATAACCAAATAAATAAATGTTCTAACATCATTTATACTCCTTGCATTCACTTTTAAAATGTTATTAAAAAAGAAGTATCATATGATACTGTGATTATTAAAAATAATAATATTTAAAAAGAAATGTGCTGGAAGATGTTCTCAGAGACTATTTTAAGAGCATATGCTAATTGGAAGGATAATTTTGTAGAACTTGTATTGGATAGCAACATTTCAAAGACCTTACAGTTTTCACTTACAAAATTTCAAGTTTGCAAAGTACTGAAATATTTTGTTCTGTCACTGTGTGATAGCAAATCCAGTAGACCTTCTATGAACTGCCTATAAATGACTGGAGGGTGGGTGGAGAAATTGGGGCGTGTAGTTAATATTCACATTCCATTTTGCCTTCTCTCTCAACTTTTTAAAAACATTTTTCGCATGGCTATAATGGGCTCTCTAACTTTGCTCTCATAAAATGGACAATTTCTTGTGGAATATAGGTGAAAATTTAGCCAACATTTAATCCTCCTGTTTCTGTCATGGACATTAGCAAGACTTTTGTTGATTAAAATTGTGCTATTTGTGGGGCATTACTCTTATTCCAAGTTTGAGTTTAAAAATTCAAGAGAAAAGCTACCTAATTTGTATAATTACTCTTATTTGTGTTGCATGTACTTTAGATCTTTATTAATATTGGCTAACAGCAGGTAAACGATCATTAAATCCTCAAAACAAATTTTATGAAGCATTTGAACATCTTTTCCAGGCTTACTTCTTTCTGAAATGAAGGTTAATGGTAGAGGATTATAAATACAATTTTCTCTTGCAGTTTGAGACGTAGAACCTAAAAAAAGGCTATTTGATTGGTCAGGACAATAATTATGGTCATATGAAGAAATACTTTAGAGTGGACCAAAGTTCTTACCTGAACTTTTTAACCTATTTTCTAAAAGATAATAAAAATCTAGAAACCTGCTGTAGGTCAGTAGAAGAATTTCTTATTGACCCCACTGAAGGTTATGGAAGGGGAAGTTTTTATGTGACTGTAGGAAATTTTTGCTGTAAGCAAAACAATGACCCCGCATTCAGACACGGTCATGTTAAATCCCAAGTATTTGGCACGTTTAAATATGTCAATAAGCCTGTTTTTACATCTGAAGAGTAAATAAATACGGGGCAAAAATAAACCTTGCTTTAAAAAAAGATGCTAAAGCAAACATATAGGTACTGCATTTTTATGTTGGTCTTAAAACAAGCCCAAGGCATTCTCCCACACATTTTTTTTCCCAACATTATCTCCACCTGTAATAATAAAACATGTCTTCTGATTACTGTGCTTTCCATTATCTCATGTCCGTACCTCATTTATTTGCTACCCAGCCTTACTTTCCCTGTGCTAAAGGGATTTTTCTCTTTTGGTAATGCAGTATCAGGTTGTGAGAGGTGGACGTGCCCCCCAGGCCCCCAAAATTTTCTTGTCTTGCTGAAAAGAAGTGTTTAAATTCTACAAGATTTCAGAGTAGGATATGTCCCAAACTAGAAAATGATACTACATTTAAATGATGCTGCTTTAAGTTCTTATAAAGCATAAGAAAAAGTTGCTGCTTTAGAAACGTGAAATTGCAAAAACCCAAGGATTACAATGAGTTTTAATGCCCTTCAAAATACAATATCCTCACAATGATTTATAAAATATTAACACTTTAAAATGCAAATGTGGTCATTGTTTTAATATGTGTGTTCTCAAAATTATTGGGAGTGTTTATGCTCCAATAGTTAAACTAATATACAGAAGTCTAAAAAATCAGAATATTTGATCATACATTTAAGACTATTGATTAAATTAGGAGGAACTTTCCACAACCCACTTGCCAGGTGTGAAAAATGGATAAATCCATTTTTTATGCTTTGTAGCTTTCTTATATGTGAATATTCATTGTATAGATGAAAAGTACCCTTTCATACCTATTTCCAGTATGGGGGTTTTTTGGGTAAAAATCTCTCTGCAGGTCTTGCTTTAAGACCTTGGTGGTGTTACAGCCAGATGAAGTAGTCATCCCTTGATGTCCATGTCAACAGGAGCCTTTCCATTGTTCTCCATGGGTATGGAAAGAGGCACAGTTTGCTTTGCTGTGATCCCCAACCCATGAGATTAGCAGGACAGGAAAGATTGTGTGTGTGAGTGAGTGATTTATGCCCTGCTTGTTTCTGTTGTCCACAGAACATGGGTTTGCTACAAGATGAGCTCTGATTTCAGGAAATTACCCACATTGTCAGCAAATTTGCTTGTCCTTCTTTAACATTATGAACAGCCCATTTTTCATGTTTTAGAAATATTTTAATGCTGGACTTTGATATATTGTTACCACATGGTCATATCACAATAAACTTTCCACTGCACACAGACAGTCCTGAGGATTCCTAAAAAAAATAATATCAAAGGAGCAATACCCTTGGGTCCCTGCAGAGATCCAAAGGAAAAGCTCTCCCTAGAGCTGGCTCAGTTTTACTTTTCCCATAGATAATCACAGTGCACAGGAGTCAGAGGTTCCAGTCTCAAATTTACCCTGAGAAAAAGGAATTTTGGGAAAATTGGTGCGTAGGATGGGTAGGAAGAAAGTTTGAAAGGAAAAATGCCAATCTGCATAAAACTGGTAAAACAAAAACACCATCAGAAGGTTAAAATTGGTGATGTGACTTTATCTAATAACAAGAAATATTGATATCAAGGGGAATTTTGGGTATGGGAAAGGTATGTAAGTCCCTAATTTCTGCATGACACACACTATGCTATGTCTTGTGGGATGTTTTATTACCTGATGGGAAATTATGAACCTCTCCTGGAGAAGATGGCAGGAGTTTATAGTCTCCCTTCTCAAGAGGAATGGGAATTTACCTTTCCTAAAAGTCTTGTTTCAGCAGACAGAAGTAGAGGAAGAACTGATTAAGATCCCCCAAAAATGGAAGAGTTAGTCCCATGCCAAGTCTGAAGGCCAGGAGTGTAATTTGGGAAACACAATTTGTTTCTGGATGAGATTTTTTTCCTCTCAAATTCTGTATAAATAAAAGAAGAGAGATTCTCTGAGCTGATTAGTGTCTACACTGAGGTCAGGGTGGAGTTAGGAGCTGAGATAGCTGAGAAAAGGGCTTTGTTTTCCAATATTAGCTACAGGAAAGGGCAGAATGTCCATTTGAACTTGAGTCTCCATCCCATCAAAGTATCAGCCTGAGGACCTAAAAGCAAGCAAACAAATAAAAAAAAAGACCGTTGTTTTTTATCAGGCTTGAAATTTCTCTCTTTGAGGCTGGTCAAGCGTTGGAAGAGGCATCCAGTGGGAATCTGAGGAAAGATAATCCTTGGAGGTGTTCCAAGGAGGCCCTGGGCTCAGAGATTGGTCTTTTTGTGAGTGGGTGCTGGGTCTGGATGTGCCACCCAAGATAAATTACCCTGTGATTCCCTGACAAACTGAACCAGGACAAACCCAGACATAAGTAGGTGAAGTTTGTCTTGGTCTTCTGTAGCACTTATTGACTTCAAGGATGTATTTGGGAAGGAAAGTATCCCTCAAATTAATTTTCCCTTGCAACTTGATATTTTTTGATAAATGAGACACAAATATTCCTCATCTGGTTTTGATAAAGAGACGGGTTTAGCAATTTAAAATTGTATTGGTAGAAGTATTTTAGTATAGAATATTATATAGGTATAAAGTAAAATATTAAAGTGTCAGAGCACTTTGGTTTCTGCTTGGGCTCTTTAGAAACACTCTGAAATATTGAAGAGCAGCAGAGAACCAGTGAGTCAAAAGAAATAAATCAATGCAATATAGTGAAATAATGAAAATATCACTAGAATCAAAGAGGATCCCAGTATCTCCCATAGCCTGCAGTCTGAAAGTTTGCAAATTCCAGCACTGGCACTGCCTCCCCACAGCATCCAGCTCTTCCCATTTGGAATTCTGCATTTCCTTCAATGGAAGACATTTCTTTCTTTGGAGCTCTGCATCTTTTTCTTCAGACCAATTTCAAACGTCACCAAATTCGCTGCCCTGGGTTCAGTATCCAGGCAGGCAGAAAGAATCTCTTTTCTAATTTTGTAAAAGATGGAGTCTTAATCCCTTGACTTTAAGTGATGAGGTTAAAGAAGTAGCTCAGATTTTTTTTTGATGAAGTAAAGGATAAAGGGACCTTTATTTTTATATTCCTCTAATTCTTTGTACAAGTGTGAGCTTCCACTTCCACATTTGAGATTGCTCCTGGAAACTAATTTCAAGAGTTATACTTACATGAAAAACCTGTACCTAGAATTATTTTTTACCTCTATTTTTTCCCCTGTAACTTCCCACATCTTGATTTGTAATTCAGGAAACCTGGGGGATCATTTTGGCAATTATTATTTTCTCATCAGGATAAAACCTCATGTACCACAACTTACATTTCATGTATAACAGGGATAAATTGAAATGAGCTCATTGCATTAATAATTGTAGTCCTGATTTGCATGTATTCTTTTTTTTTTTTTTTTTGTTGATGTGAAGTAAGATTACTTTATAATGACCAAACAGTCTCACCTTTCCCTCTGTACATTATGAGAGAGAATATTTGTTTTGAAACCTGTGACAGATAAATCTCTATGGAATTCAAGGGTGAGTGACATCAGTGCCACAGAGCTACAACCTGGGTGAGGTCACCATACAGCAAGTGAGCAGAAAAATAGATATTTAAAGTCATCCAACCAGAACAGATGTGTTCTTCTGACTTAATGTCATTTCCATTTGCAAATGGACGTTGCATCAAGGTAATAGCTCATAAAAACATGGAATTGTGGAATGGTTTGGGATGGAAGGGACCTCAAAGTCCATCGAGTCCCAACCCTGCCATGGGCAGGGACAACTTCCACTATCCCAGGGCTCCAAGCCCCATCCAACCTGGCCTTGGGCACTTCCAGGGATCCAGGGGCAGCCACAGCTTCTCTGGGCACCCTGTGCCAGGGGCTGCCCACCCTCACAGGGAACAATTCCTTCCCAATATCTCATCCATCCCTGCCCTCCATCCATGTGAAGCCATTCCCTCTTGTCCTTTCACTCCATGCCCTTGTGCCCTTGCCCAAAGTCCCTCTCCAGCTCTTTTGGAACCTCTTTAGGTGCTGTTTCTTGTGGTGTTCTGGGTATTTTTTTTCTCCACCTTGTAAATTGAATTTCTTTTGATTTCCTTGCTCCTCTGGTTCTGTTTCTTGTTAGCAAAACTGAAGTAAAATCAGCCTTCCTGCGCAACTGGAAAAAACTGTGTTGAGTCTGGTTGTCGAACAAGGGAAGGTTCAAGAGTTTTAAGCCTGTTGTTTTATTTGAATCAATCAAAGTCCAGAAGTCCAATAGGTACAATTTGTTATCTGGCATAAATGGGGTCATTATTGTCCTGCCTTCTCCCTGGGAGCCATCCTGCTGCTTTCTGCAAGCAAGGGTGACTTAGGCAAAGGTTTTAGACCCTCTTCTTAAATAATTTCCCCCTTGAACATTTATTGCAGGTTTGGTAGTCTACCTTTATTTGCACTTAACTGCATTTACCATCTACCCCCTATTTAAAAGATCCAAATCTGCCTGTGGATTCCAGAGCTGTTGATCCTGCTGGATGGATTAAGCAGTTAAAAGAGTGGATTTGGCTGTGCAGGTTCACGGATCGGATCCATTTTCCCAACATCAGGAACACCACCCATTGACAGCAGGCCTCATCAACAAGTACAGTCAGGAAACGGCCAGGAATGTCAAATATTTATCCCTTTTAAAAAATTTAATATGTTCTCCTGGGGCCTGATTACAGAATTTTTTAATGCTTACAAATTTCTTCAGTGCAACAGTACTAGTTTGTTTCCAAGGAAACAAATGTACTTATACTGCACTGCACACATTCTTAATCATTAAATTCTATAATCTCCCTGCCTCGTTCTTTCTTTTCCCCTCTCTCTCCCTCTCTCTTTGAATGGGTAACTTCTAAAAACTGTTTGCTTTTCTTTTTTTTTGAGTGGAGTCCCCAGATACTCTTAAATGCAGGTGAATTTTCAAATATGTTCTCAACAAAGCATTGTTTCACATTACTGAAAAAAACCCCAAACCCCTTAATTGTTGAGTGCTTTTATGAAATCATCTTAATCAAGATAAATATGTATCCTTTATTCTTCTGCTATTTAATGTGCAAATTTATTTTTCTGAAGCGGATCTTCAGTGTGGTTTGATGTGAAATGTCTGGGTACGAGTGATATTTAAAAATCAATCTTGAATGTATATTTTTTTAAATTCAGGCTCTGCAGACTATGTATGTTTATGCAACACTGTTTCTGTAAGAGAAAAAAAGTGTGTGAGGTTATATGGTACTTTACAGATATACAATTTATATATAAGATACCAGCTTTGAATTTGTCATTCAGAATATACTAAATATTAACTGAGGACTAATAGGAGCTCACTGGAGGGACGACGCATTTTTAAAGTGACATCTTAGCATTCAAACCATTCATATTCTTCAATGTGAATGTAATTTTTATCTAAATGATTTCAGAGGAAAATTGATTCATTTGACTATAGTGCTCCTAAGACCAGTGGGAAGCTCATCATCTTAATATTGAATCTGTAAATCCTTTCCACTAGGGATGATTAACAGCTTTGTCAAGTGTTTATTTTACTTTAAGAAGAATATGTAATTTCCTGGCATAACTGAGACAGATTTCACTCCATTTCTTCCTTTGCATGTCACATTCATGCTGTAGGTTAGCATGATCGAGCCTACCTCTATTAGACTTCTATTTTGAGCAGTAAAAGGATAGCCTAATAAGTTTTCATAGTTTAATGAGCAGACATCAGTTTGCCCTGTGATTCATTTATACTTGATAAATAAAAACCCCTCAGCAGTCCTGATAAGAAGTAATAACAGGGAATTACTTCCAGATGGCACTTTTGCAGTGCTGCACGTGTGGTCTGAGCTGCCCATGGGATATAAACCCCCTATTAGAGCAGCCATGTGCTGCTCCCAGCACTGGGAACCCATGGCAGACCCTTCTTGGTGGCAGGACAAGGACAGGCCACCAGGCTGAGATTTAGCTGGACAATCAGCAGCTCAAGGACAGAATTTTCCCCATTCCTGCTACAAGTGGGAATAATTTGTGTTGGTGAAGCTTTGCAAGAATTTCTTGATACACCTTTTTCTCAGTGCTTTTGTTATGGAGTACATTCTTCAGCATTGAGGTTGTGGCAAAACCTCATCTATTTCCTTGGTCACTTGGGTTGGAGCACACCAAAAATATTTATTTAATGTTTTTTTTTGGTCTACCTTTAACACAGATAAATCTTAAAATGTTTTATATTCATCGTAATAAAAAAGAATGTCAAATAACTGAAAACTAATAGAATGTAATAGATTTTGATTTAAACGATCTTAGAAAAAGTGGGGTTATATGGAAGAGTTATGAGCAGGGATATTTCCATGCTCAGCTTTGCATGTGAAATCCAGGGTGGGTTTGGAGTAAATAAAAGGGAATGGGAAAGAAAACATTATTTGGAATCTGGTCACCTACAGATTCTTCATCACTGCACCAGGCAATAAAACGTTATGGAATCATGAACATCCCCACCCAAAACCCAACACATTATGTTCACACTCATGACATTTCCCATATATAATTATTTAAGACACCAAACTCCAGCATCTTCACCAAATCTGTCAGAATTCAAGAAGAGTTGCATCAATTCTGTCAAGCACAGGGTGGAATTCTTGGGGTGTCCTGTGCAGGGCCAAGAGTTGGTCTCAATGATCCATGTGGATCCCCTCCACCTCAGCATAGTCTATGATTCTCTGATCTTTTTTTGGGGATTTAATTTGTGACCTTTCCTTTCCTTGACTGTTCATATGAAAAAACATGAGGTTTGGACACAACCTCAATGCTGAAGGAGATACTCCATAACTAAAGGAGTGAGAAAATGGTGTATCAAGAGATTCCTATGAAGCTTTACCAATCTGAATTATTCTCATTTGTAGCAGGAAGGGGAAAATTCTGTCCTTGTGCTGCTGCTTGTCCAGCTAAATCTCAGCTTTTGGGGGTTCATGGTGAGAAGTGTAAATGAAAACTTCAGCCAGTAACGAGCTCTGTATGGTTTGGACCTTCTTGTGCAGACTGGCCAAGTAACAGATTTCAGGGGAAAAAAATAGTTTGCTAAAAGCCTTGGTTTCTCTTCCAATATGAAATTAATTACAGCCAAAGTGATCAGGGAATGCTCCTGCTTTAGGAATAAATGTTGTGAGTGTGATTGCCTTCAAAACAGGAGTGGCACAAATCTATTCTGCCTCTGAAACTGTACCATCAAATATTGTTTTGTTTGGGAGTTTCTGCAGAAAGTGCTCCGTGCTCTTTTCTCTCCAATTTCCTGCTCAAAGTCTAAAATAGAAATTGCAGATTAGAAAATCCTTTGAGAATGGGGTTCAGCAAGTGAAACTGCTTGAAGGTAAGTTTCATACTAGTTTGACTGAATTTAATGAGCCATTGTTAGGAACCAAGCAAGCAAGTATTCTAGTGAGGCAGGAGGTATACACAAGCTGTCTTTTCAAGAAACCATTGTAAATCTGGTAACAAAGAGAGCCTGACTTCCTCCTTGAATTACCATGTTGACAAAAAGTCTACTGCATGCACTGATAGCAAATGAGATACATTCTGCTGGTAAAGAAAATTAGACCTTAAATTTAACTCTCTAAAGCCTGACGTCTAGGGCAAGGGAAAAGGCAGAGTCATGCTGAAAAGCAAGCTGTTGCTACAGCACAGGCTGTGTGTAACTCCTTGTTCTGAGACAGAACATTTTGTGCAACTTTGCTCTATGATTAACAAGTGTATTTTAACAGAGAGTAAAAAGCATGGGGAGAGTGAGGGGGGGGGGGGGAAAAAAAATAAACCGACATAGCAAGCTGTGTCTTTAACCAGTAGGGATTAAAGAATTCACTTTGTTACCTGGGAGGCATCAAGGTGAAGGTCTCTGGTTCTGAGGGGCTGTGCTCACTCAGTGCTTGCTAACCTTGGGCTGGCTGCTTGGAACGTGTGTCTTTGCTGTAGCCTGAAAAGGGTTTTTTAATATTTAAAGTTATTAGTTTATAGTATCCATGTAATTTCTTCAGCCAAAGGGCTTTAATTTCTTTGATGTGCATCTCTGTTCCAGCTGGTACTCCTACAACTCCTGCTGTCTCTTAGCCCTAAGTAAGGTTTCTCTCTTTGTTAAAGCTGGTGCCACTGATTTATCTTCAGCTCTGAGAAGGGCTTTTATCCATTTTAAAAGTGATGCTGCTGAGACAGCTTTCCCTTGCCCTGAGAAGATGATTTTTTAATTCATATTTGGTGGTTGGTTGGTGGGTTGGTTTTTTTTTTTTTCATCTTTTTTTCCTTTCCTTTAAAAAGTATTTTTACATTGAGGTGTATTTCTCTCAGGTTGCCTATGGGGTCCTTCTATGCTCTGTTTCTTCCCAGAAAAAATCTTTTTTGAGGAAAAAAGCAAATTTCCCCTCTTTTTGGGAGCTCTCCCACCCCACTGGGGGCTACACACAATATTGCCCTAAAGAGGATCTAGGTTTAAGTGTGGAAGAGAATTTTTCCTCATTCAGGGTCTTTTATCAGGGGAAATAGTCCTGGCCTTTCCTCCTTAAACTATTCAAACTATTTTTCCTCCCTACATGCGCTGGAGTCAAGATTGTCCTTGTGAATCAGACTCATAATTTGTTATTTAAAGTAAATACATAGAGTTTGTACACTTGTGGCTTCCTGGACTGGCCTTCCTAGGTTGTTTTCCCATTTTATTGGTTATCAACTCTTCTGCACCCTGTAGTGTAAAATTTTTTTTTTTTGAAATATATTTAAAATGAAAATTATGGGAATTATCTTTATACAGATAACTAAAGGTAGCTTTTGAAGTCAGCTGGTCTTCCTTGGTTACTTGGGTTCAAGCACATAAAAAATATTGATTTACAGTAGTTTTTTGTCTATCTTTAATGCAGAGAAATCTTAAAATATTTTATATTATTCTAATAAAAAAGAACATCTATGAAATACCTGAAAACTAATAAAATGCCATAGATTTAGATTAAAAAGACCTTATAAAAAGATTGCAGATAACCCTAAAAACCAGACACAGACTCTGAATCTGGAGCTGCTGGTCAGGAGACTTCAGAGACTGTACACTAAAGAAAAGAGTATTTTTTTCACAGGATCCTGAGATACCTTCAACAATTGGCAATCTCCTGGAAAAAAAAAAATTATTTACTGTTAAAAATAGTGAGTTGTTCCACTAAAGACAAAATGATCTTGTAACTTGATATAAGCAAAGGCCCTGCTGCCATCTACGTGCTGAGGCAGAGCTTCAGCCTCTTAAGAGTTTTCTCTTTTGGAGTCAGTCAGAATTCTGAATAATCTGGGATATCTTACATTGCCTGCAGACCAGACAAAATGCTGTTATGGAGGCCAGCAAATAAAGCTTTACACTAATCAAATGCTCTGCTGAATAAAATATGAGCATGTTATTTTGCATAATAAATAGCAAGCCAAAATATAAATTGAACGGTAGCACTAATAAATAAATAAGATCATCTAAAGCTAGTTTTCAGGAGCAAAAACTTCAAAGTTCATCCATTATGGATGTGTGTGTGTGCATTAGTGTGGACAAGCAGAGGTGAAGTGCTGGCATATATTGGGTTTTTTTCTCTACCTTTTTTTGTCTCATTCTCTATTTGGATCATTAATGCAGCAGGAATGAGTAAAGAAACCCTTCCTCCCATAGAAGTGGAGTTGGAGCCGGATGATTTTTAAGTTCCCTTCCAACACACGATCTGTACTTCTTTTCTTGCCTTGCAAAGCCAAAACCTTGCAGTTGGTTTCTGGTTTCTGGAAAGAAGAGAGGTCCTCTTTTCACAGAGAAAAGCAGTGAAAATATTTCATTTTAGGTGGCTGGGAGTCTGTCTGCAGGCAGGTCGAGGAAGGTGCTGCCTGTGCTCCTTGGTCACGTCTCTGCTCTTTGGGGAAGTTTTCTCCCCATCAGGAAAGTTAAGAAAAGGGGAAATATTTTACTTTTCAAATGTGTTGATTTTCAGTGAAATAAGAAGCTTTCAAGGAAAAACAGACCTATTCCCATAGAGTAGTTCTGTCATGAAGAGGAACAAAAAACCCAGACAAAGCATTTTTAACTAGTTCTGCCAGAGTTTTTATTTTATTCCCTCCCTAAACTCAGACTACATGAAGATGTTTAAGCAGCCCAGTGTCAAATGGGACTTGAAATTTAAACCAAAGTCCTGTGGGACAGGGGGGATCTGTGGTACCCCTGCCATAAATCATGACAGCAATCGAAACAAAGGCAAACAGGAATTTTATTTTTTAGTTTTCTGGGGAAGTCATGTGTCACCTGTCACCACTGATGACACTACAACCAAGCCAGTGACTAAAATCTGAAGAGGTCAGCAAATTTTCACTTACCTCATTTCCTCTTCTCCTTTTTTTTTTTTTTTTTTAATTTATTTTTCCTTGCTCCCCAATCACAGGAGAGGTTTTTTGTGGGTTGTTTTTTTTTTTGTTGTTGGTTTTTTTTTTTTTTAAGGAACAATTACCAGGAAACTGCTCTGCCTCTGCTCTTTGCTTTCAGTTTTCACTCTGAGGTGGCAGGGCTGGAGCCAGGCAGGGATGTTTCCAGTGGAGTGCCAGGCCTGGGAGCTCCTCATGCCAGCATCTGGCTCCTGGGATGGAGAGTGCAAAGCAGGAAAGGAGGGATCTGAGGGATCTTGTCTCAGCAATGTGCTGCACTCAGCCCATTCCCAAGTTTCTTCTCAAAAATTTAAGGTTATTTATACCCACAAGACATATAAATCCATTATGGAAGCATCATATTTTCTTTCCTTTGTTTCTTTCCCACAAAACTAGACAATCCCCAAGACCATTTTCTGTTTTTTCGCAATGTATCTCAAGCTGGGACAACTTTTGTTTCCTAAACCTATATCCAATACTTTCAAACTAAAGCTTTAAATTTTCCTCTCTGATGCCCATAATCACCATCTTTTCCTCTTCTTCAGGATACTTACTCCTTCTACATCTCTTATTTAAAAAAAAACAGCTCGGATTTTGTACTTTTTTCTTTCATTTCCTCCTGATGTCATAAGTTTAATCTTGAGAACTGCTCTCCCAATTTATCTCATTAATGCCCATCTGCTGTTCAGGGGAGCACCCTCGCCCATCCTGCTGTCAGTGCCTTGGATATCTACAGAGAATTTCAGATCCCAATCCCCCAGGTGTGTGACTTGCTGCTTAGAATCCATAATGCCCCAAGCATCTCATTTCCCATTAATATATATATTTATTTCCATGCATATATCTATATATTTATTTCAATAAATATATATATTTCCATTAATATGTATTTATTTCCAGTAACACATATTTATTTCCATAAATATAATTATAAAAATATATATTATATAATTATATATATGATACACAATATATAGTACACAATATATAATACACAATATATAATAGATAATATATATTAGATAATATATATATATATAATACATAATATATAATATATAATATAATATATATAATATATAATTTCAACTTTCCTATTCCCTATGCAGAGTAGCCCAGTGACTCTTTTGTTGTTTAGTACTTGGTTTGTTTTTTTGGGGAGTCATTCTGAGAACCCAAACTTCAGAATCAAACCCCTCAAGTGATATTTAGGTGTTTAAATCTTTCCTGAACCTGCTCCTTTTTCTGTAAATTAAGGAGAAAGTTCCCCAAAGTGGGAAATATTAATAACCCATTCTCATAACAACCTTTTTCTGAAACTGAGGTTCATTTTTTCATAAATTGTTAATCCTAAATGACTACTCTCATTAAAAATATTACTTGTTTGCAGGCAGTTTGTTAGTAGAAAACAAGATCCTTATTTATTCTGGAATTTATTCTCAATTGATAACTCAAGTGTGTCTTTTTTGTCTCTTTGACCTCTAGATATGCTTAAAAAAAGAATAGCAAATAAATCCTATTAAATTAAAAGACTCATATTCACATTCCTGCTGTCTACTGAATGTGTTTCCCCTGAAAAGTCCTTGGCTTGCTTTTTGGTGTTGGATAACAGCACATTTTATTAAAGATCTGTGAAGTGTTTCCTAAGATGTTACACAGAGTATTTTATTTTTTTTTTTTAAGACATTTAAGTTTTACAAAATCTTCTTGGCTTTGCATAGGTGATAACAGGAAAGAGGAATAATGAGGCAAAACCTCTTCTTTCGGGGTTTTTAATTGAGAAATAAATTATTTCATGGCTTCTCATTAGTTATTCCCATGGCTTCCAGTGACAAGGTGCCAACTTTCACACTTTAGGCAGGTTAATTAACCAGGTAGCAATGAAATTGGGTGATACCTGTGTGCTGGTGAGCCACAGCTCCTAATAATGTGCTTTCATGTCTCTGAAAGGATATTTTCAGCTCTTCTCAGCACTGCATAAATAAATGCTCCCCAGCTAACAGGCAAACTCATTTATAAAGTTGCACTTTGGTCACCATTATTATGTTCCTTGAAGTAGATGTTGATATTTCTGCCCTTTTTGAGAATATGAAGGGACACCAAGAAAGCTGGAAGATCTCAATTGATGTGTTTATTTTCCTTCTATCCACTGGCCACACATGTTTAATATTTTAATGCCATTTCTTTCCCCTAGAAATGATAAAATTAAATTTAAAAATTGATGTTTAAAGGTTTTCTAGGATAAAATTGATTAGGAATGCGAGCAAGTAGCAGGAACCAGGGTCAACAGAGTAGCACATGCGCACAAGGAAGGAAACACATTTGGAAAAGATAAGAAAAAAAACCCCCAAAAACAGAACAAAAAATGAATTTTAGACTTTCCAAGAGCAAGTCTCAATAGCAGTGTGGTTTATCTGATTTAAGAAATGTCTTTTAAAAAATTCCAAGGAGTGTCCTTAACTAGAAGAGTTGCTAATAACCAGTTGTGTTGGAAGGGATATAAAGAAATGCTTGAGTTTAATTTTTCTGCTTGAAATATCCAGGCACAAGTGGTACAATTTTTTTTCCCCATGGCAAACAAAATATTACCCAAGTTTTGTGTTCCTTCTTGCTGGCGATCTGCTCACACAGCAATTCTGATTTCTAGGAAAGTATTTGTTATTTCTAAATATTTACTGGATGGTTTATGCAAACAAGTGCTGGCCTTATTCAAGCACTGATCATTTTTACCAGTCCTTGTTTATAATACACAATTTGTCACCAAAATCACATGGGCATTGTCTCCATTCTCTTCCTGGGCACGTGACTGCTTAAAAAATGAGGAATAACAAAGCTGGCAAGTGAATGAAGAGTAACGAAACCTTTCCTCATATGAATTTTTTGAACAAATAAACATTTAGGCCAAACTTAAAAGGTCTTGCAAATATTTGTCTGAATAAACCAGTTAGGGCCCATCTGAGCACTCGCTGAGAGCAAATAACATGACCCAACAGAAAACAGCAAAGCAAATTTCCCAGGCTTGTTTGTAAAAGTAATCTTCAGCAAGTATTTTGGATTGTTTGACCACATAGATCCCAGTGTTTACTCACAGCAAGCAGGCTCCTGAGCTTGAAGGCATCTTCCTAAGAAAAGCAGGTGAAATATGAACTGAATTCTTGGTATTTATGCTGTTTTTTTAATGATTTTTTAAATATAAATAGCCCTTTATTTTTTATATTAAATTCTGAGTGGGTTTTTTTCTGTAATCCTAATAGAAAATTTAAGGAAAGTTCTGTTGATTGATGAAGAAATTTGCTGTGTAAAATGCCAGTAGATTTCTTTGCTTGCTCTAGTAGTGAAAACTCCTCTAATAATGTTTTTCTCCATGTTTTATTTGTTTCTTTGGGTGAGGATTGGTTGTGTTCCTGCTTTTAACCAGTGGGATCATCAGCTGGGAGCAATTTTCTTCCCTGGGACAGAGTTTAATGCAGCGGGAAGTGCTGGGAAGTCAGCAAGTAATTGATAAATGCAGTGAGTAAATGGTGGCTTATCCAACAAAAACCCAAATTTCAGATCTCAGGACTAGGTGGTCTGAGAAGATTAAACCCCACTTGGCTGGGGTGTTTTGAATAATGATTGAACACCCAGAGCATCTCAGCCCTGCATCTCCCACTCTTTTTATTTTGCACATCACAATTACCAGCCATGATCTTCATTCATGACTTATTGTGGGCGACAGGCCATAATCCTCATTCATGACCAGCTAGAACAGGAAAGAAAAAAAACAACAAAAGCCAACCCAACACACAAAACAAAAGCCCTTCATGGTACTTAGAGAGAACATGACATTATGCAGAGTTTCCCTCATTCTCAGAGCAGTACAGATACAACAAATGCCACAGCAGAGATGCTTTTAAAGAATCTGTTTTAAAAAAAAAAATTAAAAAAAAAAAATGCAGCTTCCCTAAGTTGTTGTGGGGAGGAGAAAAAAGCAGAGTGGAATTGCAAACATGTATATCATTACTGCAACTGCATTCCATTTATTTTCCTTTTGCAAAATAAATTACATAAATGGGGTTTGTATTGTTAGCTATTCTTCATTCAGAGATTGGGATAATTAGGTTTCAAATACGGTGATGTTTTAAAACACATTTAATTTAGTAAAATTGGTAAGGAAGCTACAGCAATTAAAAATAAAGGACAAAAGTTTCTTTTGCCTTCCTGGGTAATTTGGGGTGAATTTAGACTATGGCATTAGAAGTACAAAAGGTAACTAAAAATGCCATTAAATGAAATGTTCCCAGTCCAAGCAATTTCCTTCTTAACAGAAAGTAAAATGCAAACAGAGATTACTAAAACCCTGCTGTGTTTAATTTAAGTGTATGTAAGCCTTTTACTCACAGTTATTTTGTCTGGAGATAATCATGTAGATCCTCAGTGGTCAGAGCTGTGAAGCGTGCGTTGTCAAAAGTTGCTCACTCTTTGATTCCCCCTCGCTTCTGTCAGCCATGGTTCACATCATGCAAGCTCAGCTCATTCATCTTCTGACAGGGTGGGATTCTCCCAGTCCTGTCTCCATCAATTTGCTCCTGTCGCCTCTGGATTGCTCGCAGAAACGCCGGAAAAAGCGCGCGAGCTGGGTGTAAATTATCATTATTTCTCTGGCTAACTGCGGGGATGGAGCACACCAGCAACAGGCAGGGGTAGGGTCGTTAAACCAGAGGGAAAACTCGGAATCTTTTGTAGGTTCATTATTCTACAGAAATGAAAAGGGTTGGGGAGGCATTGGATACAGAGCTGTGCGCTGACAGGGGCTGTTCTGGAGAGGTTGGATTCGGGATTTTGGAAGGAAATTCTGTGCAGCCAAAAATCAGGGGCTGATGCTTGAGGCATGGTGCTCTCCTGGGCAGGGTTGATGGGGAATTTGGCCCACCAAAAGAGGTGCTGTGTGGGGAGCTTCTTTTGCCACAGGGGTTTTTGTGTTGGTTCTTTATATTGGTAGCTCATATCTGGTCTGAGAGTGCTCCAGAAGAGGGGCTGTGTGTTCCAGAAGAGGTGCTGTGTGGGGAGTTTCTTTTGCCTCAGAGGTTTTTGTGTTGATTCTTTATATTGGTAGCTCATATCTGGTCTGAGAGTGCTCCAGGAGAGGTGTTATGTGAGGAGTTTTTTTTGCCACAGAGGTTTTTGCATTGGTTCTTTATATTGGTCGCTCATATCTGGTCTAAGAGTGCTCCAGGAGAGGTGAAGTGAGGATTTTTAGCTACCAAGGTCTTGATTCATGACACTTTTCACTGTGTAGAGAGCTGTTACTGCTTCCATAAGGACCAGAAATTGCATTTACCACCAGGCAGTGGAAGCAGGGTGGATGTAAAACAGTTTGCATTTGCCAGCCGTGGAGTGTGGAATATTCACAGCAGCCACCAGCTGGGAACGAGCCAAAAGCTGTGATGCAGACAAGGCTGAGGTGCTCCTCAACTGGCAAAGGCAAAACTCCAACATCCCAGGATCCAGACCAAGCAAAATGAGACTGGGAGGTTCAACAGCAGCCAGGCTGCCAGCACATTCCAGCCTGAGGCCTTGGGTGCCACCAGCTGCCTTGGTTTGCTCTGTCCTGCTCGTGTTGTCCTTCACTTTCTGCACATGCTGTAACTGTGCATAAATTCTTCTAGGCAGAAATGTAACATTTTTAGGAGTTCAACTCCTGTGAGCTGGCAATGAAAAGACCAAGAGCAAGTGGTCAAGTGAGTCATTCTCCAAAGAAACGTGTCTCCTAAAATCATGGGATCCCAGAGCAGTTTGGGTTGGAAGGGACCATAAAGCCAATTTTGTTCATGTACCTGCCATGGGCAGGGACATCTTCCACTGCCCCCTGCAAGATCCATCCAGCCTGGTCTTGAACACTTCCAAGCAACAGCTTCTCTGGACAAAACCTGTGCCAGGGCTTTGGAACCCTCTGAGGGAGGATCTTCCTAACATCAAATCCAAATTTCTCCCATTTTAGTTTAAAATCATCCCCCCTTGAGCTATCACTATTTTCCTTTAAAAAAAAAAGTCACTCACCCTGTTTTTTATTACATTCATGTCACTGAGGTGTGAGCTCAGTGTCTCTTTTGGTGTCTCTGCTTGGATCTTGGTTCACACAGGGATTTATTCCCCAGCCTCCCCTCCCTGAGCCACAGGGCCAGGGTGTCACATAGAGAAAGACAGCTGGGGGAGAACATCAGCTTCCCACTCTCCCACAGATTTTCCAAAGTTTTTTTTTTCCTTCCAAAGAGGAGATTGTCCTCTTTCCTCTGAGGCTGAACATCATTCCTGAGCAAAGCTGCTTTTCAAGAAAGTTTCTTTCTGTGTGATAGTTTTTTTTTCTGGATTTTTTTCTTTTTTTTTGGTTTTGTTTTTTTTCACTTGGGGAGTGGGTGTTTGGCTTTTTTTGGGGTGTATTTTTCAGTGGGGGTTGTTTGGGTTTTTTTGGCTGAACATTAAGACACTATTTTTTATTTTTTTTTTTGCTTGTAGGCTACTTCTGCAAAATCAGACTCAATTCGCTCCCACAGAAAACTTATCACATCTCCTACCCTGCAGAAAAAAAAAAAAAAAAAAGGTGTTTCCCTCCATCATCTGGGCAGGCAAACACAAAGCTGACCATGATGTTTAATAAGACCTTTATATCCTCTCAGATTTTTCTCTTGTCCTTGGCACAGTGAGCCAAGTAGCTCTGACACGTTTATTTCTTTTAATATGAGAGTAAGCAGAGAGAGAATGATGGCAATTACCCCTCTGCAGGGAAGAGCCTCTTGGTGCTGGGAGGGCACCAGGAGCTCTGCTCTGACTCTGCTCTTCTCTAATGTGCTCTGGGAAATGGAATGTGAATTAGTGGGATGCACTGTGCAGTCTCCTCATTTCACCTGGCCTGACTCCTGCAGCTCCACGCGCTGCTCCTGCCCCTGCCTGGGAGATGTGGCTGATATGAAGAGAAAATAGGGGAGGGAAAAGAGGAATTTGAGTGCAAAGAGGAAATAGTGACAAAATCTGTGCTTAAGCAATTCGATATAAAGCGACACTAAGCAGAAATTTTAAAGCAATCTTAAATTATGTTTTTCTGTAAGTATTGCTGCTGGGGTGTTTTACCTTGTCAGCTCAGCTGCTTTAGGCCTTCCATCAGCTTCTCAGAAGGGAGGTTTTTCCCTTTGTCCTGTGGAAATCCATCTGAGCAGAGACACAGCCTCAAACACATGTGCAATCCCTGGCTGTTCACTAAGGAGGGATCAGAATTCCATGGGAAATCTGTTGGGGAGCTCTCATGTCTTAACATCAGCCATGTCCTGCAGAAAGATGGATTTTATCAGTGATAAAAAATTCTTATTGGTCTGGCTGCCATAAGGAGGTGCTGGTTTGGGATGGTTTTGGGCAGGGGAATGGACAGGCAAGTGAAATAATTTCATTTTTCCATGAAACATTGTCACTGTGGTTAGGAACAGAGAGAATCCTGTGGTTAGGAACAGAGAGGATTCCTGTGCCTGTGCTGGTATCTTGTCATGATAATTTTGCAAGGAAGAGTTACAGTGTTTGTCAGTGAAATGAAAAGCAATTTCTGGCCAATTTAGAAGAAGTTATAAATGTTGGAAGAGTATAGGAGCTTGATTCTGGAAATGCCAGAATATTATGGTCCTTTGCCAATCTCTTAATATTCAATGTACTACAGTTTGGAGAGAAAATAATTTTTATGAAGCAACCTCTTTGCTATTTTGTGTGCGTATGACAATCACAGCCCTTTGTGCACATTTTCATGGTGAATTTAATTTTTCTAGAGACCTGACAGAAAACTTGTATCTGAATTCTATTATCTGCTGGGGAAAGTGAGCCACGTGTGTGTTTCAGGATTGCTATCAAGATTTGTCCTAACCATAAACTACTAGGTTACCAAAAAACTCAGCTTGGAGGACAGTTCAGTCTCAAGGTTAGGAAATGATCACAAGTACCAGTGACTACCTTTAATCATAGATTAGTTTGCCAAGGAGAATTTCCTTGGTACAGTCTTCTGTACAGAATTATAGAAGATTATAGTTGGGTGTTTTGTTTTTTTTTTTACTTTAGGAAAGCCTTTTTTTATTTCCCAGCATAAAATGTTATTATCAGCCTGATAAGTATTTTCTGCAAGAAAATGCAAAAATGCTGTGTGGCAACAATAATGGTTTTTCATTAGATCTCGTATCATTAGACACATTAGGATTAGTTCTTTTAACTTAAAATAAAAAAAAAAAAGCCAACCCTGTTTATAGTTCTGGAAATGAGGTTTTATGGAATGATGTGAATTATGGCTATGTGCAGACACTTGGAATAAGATTGCTCCTGAGGAGCTGAAGGAAAAGCTGCAATATTTGAAGTTTATAAAAAGCTGCAGTCTGGAATGAAAACAGCCCTGTCCCTGCCTCCTGCCCTCCCCCTTGGTCTCCTGGTGGCTCTGGGAGAATCCTTGTCCTGATGGAACTGGGAGGGAGGAGCAGCTGCTGGTGCCAGGGAAGCCGAGCGCATATGCAGTGTCAAGAACTTGCTCCTCTTTAACTAAAATGGGGAATAGAATCAGCTTCTGGATGCCTCCAAAACCACCTTTTCCTTCTATCAGAAGCAAATCTCTCCCCTCAGACACCCAGGACTCAGGACAGCTGAGATTTCTAAAACTCTTAGATAAGTTTATACTAAATTCTGCTTCTTTCCCGACATTCCTTGTCAAAATAGCCTTGCTCAGTTTCCAAATACCTCTTTGCTGAAATTGCCATTTTCTGAATCAGAGAATTCCTTGGATCACTGCTGAATAGCTGGTTAAATTGCTCATTATGCACCATTTTCTGGTAAACACTTTTTATGTTTGGGAACCAGTCCTGATTTCTGTGACTGCCCAGATATTTTTAGATACTTCACAAACAGTAGCTGTAGGTGTTCAATTGTTTTCCATTTTGGCTATTTCCAATTCATCTTTGGTTCATAGTGTACACTATTGCTCTCCTAAGACATATGATATTTACCCCCCTCTCATCTTGATTAGATCATTGAAGCTTTTTTAAAGAGGGAAATAATTAATAGTTCTTGGTGAATAATCAAATGAAAAGGCAATTAATGAATAATGCACACCCTGCACAAATTTTCAGACATTGATCATCTGTTAATTTTGTGCAATCTTTTGAATTCAGATATTTTTTTCATTCATAAAACCAGTGGTCACGTGCATGCAGGGCATGAATGACAGCAAAGAAAAACCAGAATTATTTCTTACAGAAAAAAAGAAAACCAGCCCCAAATCACACAAGTTTTCAGTTGTTCCAGCTCTTCTCTCTAGGCTTTGGTGACTCAGCTCTTCTTCTCTCATCATCACCTACAGCCAGGGACTAAAACAAGATGTTCTACAACGTGTTGTGGGTATTTCTGTGTGCTGTACCCAAGCTCCAGGAACTCTGTGGTTACTGGGAAATCTGGGAAACAGCAGAGGGCTGAGAGCTCCCTGGGAGCCTCTGGCTGTGCCTTTGGCCAGCAGTCACCTCCCTTGATGGATCACTGTTTTTGGTGGACTCTGGCTCTCTGCTTTGGGACACACACAGTTTTGATGGTTGCTTTTTATTTGCTTTTAATTTCCTGATGTGCAGCAAGTTGGAGAACTGGAAAGGCTTAAATTCTCTCTCTTTGGCAAGCAATGCCACAGGACATTTTTCATAATTAGCCCTGCAGGATCAGAAGGGTTTGACTCTGCTTGCTTGGCTCCACCTGGTCTCTCCTCAGGACTCCTTTTAACCAGGGTGGTGTAAGAGCCTAAATGAGAGATGCAGGACCCCAGGCTGCTCTCCAAAATGCAGTTTATTCCATCCAAGAGGTCACAGCAGTCCAGGGTGGTGGGTGACAGAGCCTGTCCCTACAGCTGTCAGCTCCAGCTGCAGGCAGGCCTGGAGACCCTTTGGTTTTGGTTACATTGCATTATAGACTTTTCTTTTGGTTACATTGCATTCTATACTTTTTCTTTTGGTCACAATGCATTATATACTTTTCTTTTGGTTCCAATGCATTCTATAGTTTTCTTTTGGTTCCAATGCATTATATAGTTTTCTTTTGGTTCCATTGCATTATATATTTTTTTTTTTTGGTCACGAAGCATTATATAGTTTTCTTTTGGTCACAATGCATTATATACTTTTCTTTGCTGAGCATCTTCATACAGTAGAACCAACCTATACCTTAACTATTATCTACAGCCTATAATGACTACTGTAATTACCATATTCATGTTACTGTTCCCCAATCACTAAAAGTCAGTACATTACAGTTTAAGCTGGAAGTTGTGTTCAGTTTTCTTGCAGTGGAAAATTCTGAGACCTTTTCTCCACTTGCAACATTTGCTGACTTGTTTGCCTGTGCTATCTTTCTGTTTGGTAAAAACATCTTCTTGTTTGGGGTGGGTTTATCCTTTGCTCTAAGCCATAAAACCCCTTCTAGCTAACACACCCTTTGCCTCCTTGGTTATCCAGTAACACTGGCTCAGCAATTCTTTTCTTCTGTATCAAAACTTGCTTTAATTTCTATTCCTTCATCAGACTCTACATTTAAAAATCTTTCTGCCAAGCACACAAATCTGTGAGACTTTCTTGTCAAACTTTCATCCTTCCCAACAGGGTGGGACAACTCCAGCTAGGCTGAAAAGCTGAGATTTGTCCTGTCAGCCATGGCTGGCTGAAATATCACTGAATTTAGGGATGTGGCCACCAAGGGGCCACAATCTCTGCCCAGCTCCTGGTGCTGTATGTACACATTAAAATCACACCCTCCAAAAGGCTGAAATCATCATTCTGCTGAAAAATGATTGGTCTGCAGGGAGAAAAGATGAGAAATGCTGACTGAAAGAGTCCTACCCCAGTTCTGCACATCCCTCAGGCACAGCCCTGAGCCCTTTAGCCAGGGCATACCCAAGTTTTCAAATCTCTGCCTCTGAATTCACGTTGCTAAAGCTCTGTGAGAAGCCACCTCTGCATCCAAGGACCAAAGCTTAGGCTTAGGCATCCAAATCATCCCAGAACTCAGATTTTTGAGTGCTTTAATGGACCTGACTCCACATGTCATGTTTGGGATGAAAGATGCACTTTTCAATGATTTTATGAAAAATAGAATGGAAGATTTTAAAATCCAAATAAAGTATATTTTGGGGATTTATTACTTGTGACTCCTGCACTGAGATTTGTACATAGATTATAGTGAATTATGGATTGAAAATTTAGAGGGTTTTATTTATCAAACTCATCTAAATGAGCAATATTTTATTAATACAATAAAAATATAATGAACAAGTAGGTGAAGTTTATTAAGTTAAAAAATAATCTTAACATTGCCAATGCTCTTCTCTCATTCACTTCTGGTGGCATCAAGTTGAGTGTGTATTTATGTGAGTGTGTGTACATACATGTAAAGCATACATACATGTGATCTTTTTTTTTAGCTATTTTAGTTTTGATTCATAACTACTGAGCTGCAGTTTATTATAAGGTTACTCAAGACAAACCGTTCCATTTCCTCCATTATCCAAACAGAATGGTTTATGGTCAGCCTGGTCAGGATCAAATTCAAATGGCCTCAGAGTTCAAAGGGATGGTGCTGACTCGAGCAAACAATTTTTGTAATCTGTAAATTCCATTTCTACAAAAAAAAAAAAAAAAAGGAAAAAAATTGGCTGGAGCTTGTAATGGCTATGGCAAGATTTTGCAAGGTCAAGAGAAAAGAGAGTGTTGTGTGTTTTGACTCTGTCTCAGGACAGACTGTGCATATTTGTGAATGGGTTCCTGCTTGGAATGTTTAGAATTTTGGGATTTTTTTTCCCATTCTTATTGTTTAATTTTCCCCTTTTTATTGTTGTCTAATTTTTGTGTGTGTGTAGCTGGGACACTGCAGGTGTAAAAGCCCTGATTTAAATCCCAGCGCAGTAATTTGGGGTCTTTCCGAATTATTTCCAAGCTGGATGAGGGTAGGAAGCAGCTGTATCGAGGCTGTTTATCATTGGGATCTCAGGTGAACCTGCCCTTGTTGGGGAGCTGGGGCTGGGCAGGGCAGCAGTGGCTCCTGCAGCACCAGGAACCAGGATTGGGAACTTCTGGGCCTTTTTCTGTAGGAACAGCTTGGTCTGTATTGGTGTGTGCATGCAAATGCATTGGTGACTATAAGTGACTAAAAACTGCTTTTTTTGGGGTTTTTTACTGACTCTTATTCACACCCCTACCCCACAGTCTTGCAGATTGCTGTTCCCTTCTCCAAGTCCCCCCCTCCCAAACAATTCCCATTCACTCACACATTTTTTTCTGGAAAATGTGGGCATGGAGTGATAGGGCAATGTGAAATGGACTTGAGCTGGCAGAGAGTGGGTTTGGGTTGGACAGATGGAAAGAATTGTTCCCTGTGAGGGTGGGCAGGCCCTGACACAGGGTGCCCAAAGCAGCTGTGGCTGCCCCTGGATCCTTGAAAGTGTCCCAAGCCAGGTTGGACAGGGCTGGGAGCAGCCTGGGATAATGGAAGGTGTGGGACATGGCAGGGGTGGGATGGGATGAATTTCAAGGTCCCTTCCAACCCAAACCATTCCAGTTTCATTGACAAACAGACTGCCATGGCTCTTGCAACCACCCCCATGGACACAGAGGAGGAGAGTTCTCTTTGCATTGCTTCAGACCACAGGAATTCAAAATACAGGTTTTTAATATATATGTGAATCAACACAGAGGCCAAAATTTTGAGTCCCACAGCAGGACCTGAGCCTTTGAGGCACTGTGCAAACACAGAGCTGGAAATGTTCTGTACAGAGCACCAGACTGAAGTTTGGCAGAGACAGAGAGGTAAAAGGATGGAAGGTGAATATGGGAATCTACTGCTCATTTGTGATAAAACAGAACAAAAAATAATTCAAGAGTTGCAAATCTTTTTTCTGTCTTTATTTTTTTTTTCTTTTTTGGAAAAGGAGCACAGAGGGTGAACATTTCAAACACAGCCTCCCAAAACTTGCTCTTGTCTCACTTGAGGTACCTCCCTTCCCCTGTGTGTGTAGTTTACAGGAGCATCCCTTTTGAACTTGTCATGTTGATGGATGATTCCTGTTGTGTCCTATCAGACTGTACTGGGCATGTTGATATAAAATATTCTTCTGAAAGCAAATTGAATATCTTCTTAAGGTGGTACTCACTCAGAGATTTTCTAAAACTTGAATGATTAAGCTACCTGTGATATTTAATGATCTTAAATATCTTCAGCAGGACCTGATGTATGAACTTAGCATTATTTATAATAATGGTCTACAAACCTGCAAAATTAGAGGAGCTTTTCACTGCTAATATTATTAGAAATAATGAAAATGGAATTCTATAAACAGTTTGTCTGACTAATTTCAGCTTTGCTTAGAAACTTTATAAATAACTGAAAGAAGAAACAGACATTAACTTCTTGAAAAACTACCTTTAACTATGAAACATCAGGCTGCAGTTGAAAGTTGTTTCTGAGATTTCCAGGACCTAACAAATAGGATCTTACTGTAACTAATAATTGTAAGTTTGTTTAGCTAAATACATTTTTTTTTCCTTAAAAAAAAAATCTTATAAAAATGCTTTCAGCCCAAGATACTTGGCATTCCACTTGCAGGTTTTATGCATGGGGTTTGTGAAATTCAACGTTTCCTGAGTTGTTAGACACCACCCAAATTCACATCAGATGAGCAAGGTGTCACCACGTATGGCCTGAGCTCGTGCTGCTGAATCTGACATGAGCTGAGCTAATGGAAGTTGCCTTATCTCCATTTTTTCATCCTAACACCAAATGACTGCATTAGGAATCTGCCCAAGATAAAAAAGTGTGAAATATGCCTTCTAATTTATAATGCAGATTTTTGCATAACAGGATCAAAACTGTTATCCTGTTGTGAATGTAACATCAGAGTAAAATAACAAGCAGTTTACCAGTTAATATGCAAGCTAATCTGACAAAAGCGTTTTTACATTCATTTACAGAGTGACTATCACCCTGAAAAACTCCTGGGAGATAAATGAAACAAACCAAAACAAAATAAAACTTTAATCATTTCCATAACAAAAATCAAACAACTGTGGAATACATAGGGAGGTTGGGAAGGAAGAAGAAAAGGAAAAGGGGATAAAGAGAGAAAGATGGAAAAAAAAAATGCACTAAAATTCAACAAAGATCGTTGTTTCAAGAAAACAATGGTGAAGAATTGCTCATTTCTCTGGAGAACAACTGTAATGAGAATGAGAAACTGGTACTGAACCAATTCTCTTCTCAATCTTCAGATCTTAATCATGTGATCCTCTTAGGATGCCAGAATCTAGTTTTCCTAAAGGCCTGTAGAAGCATGTTCAGTGGAAAATCTATCTACCAGCAGGTGTCTTTTAACTTTATTTTGCCGTCAACATCAAATAAAGATGAGAAGGACGGCATGAATTAGTTGATGAGTGTTAGGCAAGCAGGTGAAAGGCAGGAGGATTGTGTCACAGTGAGGTTTCCAGCTCATCCACAGGCTGCAGCATTTAAATTAGGGAGTTGGCCCAACCCTTGTTGGGCGGAAACTGCTCATTCAAAGTGCATCTTAATAAAAAATGACCAAAGATTAAATTGTGTACAGGGAACTTTGAATTTGGGATGGGACATTAAGTCATAATGAGCTTAATGAATTAATCGCATGAAGGTCTGCAATGGGCAAGTAAAAATATAACTGATGAGTTTGAGTTACAAAGCAAATGATTTAGCTTGTAGCATCAGGTCATTCTGATTATGTCAGGGGGAGGAGGCTGGATCTGCACAGAAAATTCTGGGGCGTTTTTTCCTTGATGAGTAAAGTAGAGGACAATTTTTTGTCCATTTTTTCCAGAAAAAAGGGAAAGGAAAACCATGTTATTTTCCCTTTTTTTGCAAGACTTGGGACTGTTTCACTCTATCTCCCCATTCCAGTGGCAAGCTGGATACATTCATTGAGAATGTGAATCAATGAGGTGGATTTAAACACAATATTTGTTTTGGCTAATAGCACAAAAAGCAACTATATTCCATGTAGAACTTGTAATGATTGTTCTACCAGAAAAAAAAAAAAAAAGGCCTGGGAATATAAACAATATATATTAAAAGGAGATGGCAGGACATAAATATATAACTGAAACCATTACTGCCAAGTGTAACAGCAGGATAGAGCAGCTTCCTGCACAAATTGTTTCAAACCAGAGAAGTGGTATGGCTGTTTTATTCTAGAAAGCAGAATATTTTCTGCTTTCTATAGGGTACTGGATAAGTTGGATTTGGAAGGACTCAAGGGCTTCAAAATGAGAATAAAATCCCTATGTTGTCATGTCACCATGAAATAAAAGATGGCAATGGCCATGTTTGGATGGCTGTGGTGGTAACCTCATGATCAGCACGGAGCAGTTGTAGAGGCAGGAGAAGGTAAAGGTTTTCCCACCCCCCTTCACTGGCCCTATCCTAGAAAATATTGGTTGGCAAACGTGGTGTGCTGATCAGTTCCCAGGAAAACTTGATCACAATTAACAAATACAAAGTAGCTGTGAAGCCAATAACAGCAGAATGAAGGCTTTCCTTAAAAACACGTTTAATAAAGATATTTCTGCTCCAACCACCACCCCTTTGCATAAATATCCGTGGTGCTCTGGGGTATTTCCTGTTCTGGAGAGTGGCCAGAGCTTGGTGGGTGGGGGTGGGTCTGCTCCTGGGTGTGATCAATGAACTCAATTACGACCCCATTGCAGAGACTTCCAGCCTGGGTTTGCAGTGATGCATCGTGCCCGCCATCCCTGACACTGCTCCCAAAACCTCTTCAATAAATAAGAGGATACCAGAGAGCTCTGACTTGGTTTCTTTTTTTTTATTTTTTTCTTTCTTTCTTTTTTCTTTTTTTTTTTCCTTTTTTTTTAACAGCTCTTCTGGGTCCCCAGTTGATTTTCTTCGCAAGGTTAGTTGCTAATACATTCCTAGCACCCATGCATTATTAATGCTCACCGCTCTCCAAGGTGGCAGTGACAAATAGGGAGCAAAATTCACTGACTAGTGGGGAATGTACTTTTTAGTCATGCTTGAATTTTTCAATCCATTCGGCTTGTTGAGGATTTTTCAGTGGAGGTACTGTAGCAAAATATGATTTTTTTTTTTTTTTCCCCCTTCAAACCTAAGAAGCACTCTAGTAACCAGTGGAAAGCTTATGAGTCAGGGCTTTTCCCAGGAGGTTTTGAGGGGGAGTAGTGCAAAAACTACCTTTGATGTTTGCAGTAGCATGGAAGTCATTGTTTTTCCTCCCATGTAGTAAGTGGCAGTTTTGACTGCAAATCGACTATGCATGCAGTCAAGTAAATTATAATATTTTAACTAGGCTGTGCATGCCAGCTGTAGCATTCCCAGAAATAATACCAAGTGTGTATCATGAGCAACATTGATTTTTAATGTGCAGATTTGTTTCTTCAGATATAAAACTCTATTAATTTTGCAATATAAAGAAGCAATCTGTGAAATACATTCTTAGACTGTTATTGGTTACTATAAATCCCACTAGTAGTACTAGCACACTTGTTTAATTCAGAATTACTTCATTTAAAGTATGATTTTGTGCATGTGGTGGAGGTGCTGGAGATTTGGCAAAGACCTCTTTAACATAACAAATAGCTGACAGTAAATATTAGGCTAATTCTTCCTAACGTTTAATAGAGGGATAACTCACTGGGCAGAATAATGAATTCCTTGCTAATGGCTGTACGTAGGGGATTAACACCTTCCTGCAGCCATCCACAAATGCACTGAAAATATGAATGTTATCTGGTTTGGAAGGCCTTGATATGGGTCCAGCTCTGAACCATAGGCAGCTTTGGAGTAAAATTTGCTCTAAGGGACCCGAAATCAAGATTTAGGAGCAAGATTTGCTGAGGGACCCTAGATCAAGAAGGTAATTTCCATTGTGTCTTATTCAAATGTTTTAGCTCTCCAGTCTAGAGCCAAGGAAGGCACAAAGTAGTGCAGAGTCCACAGGTCAAGTTTTCATACAGTCACAGAATGGCTTGGATTGAAAATTCATCTTGTCCCAGTCTCCTGCTGTGGGCAGGGACACCCTCCACTGTCCCAGGGATGCTCCAACCTGGCCTTGGACACTTCCAGGGATCCAGGGGTAGCCACAATTCTCTTGGCAACCTGTGCCTGGGCCTCTCCACCCTCACAGCCAAAAAATTCTTCCTAATATCCAATCCAGACCTGTCTTGTCTCACTTTGAAGCCATTTCCCTTCCCTATTTCCTCTTGAATTGTCTCTCCCCACCTTTCCTGATCCTCCAGGTACTGGAAGGCTGCAGTTAAGTCCCTTCAAAGCCTTCTCTTCTCCAGGCTGAACAATCCCAATTGTCCCAGCCTTTCTTCCCAGCAGAGCTGCTCCATCCCTCTGATCATCCTGGTGCCTCTGGACTCTCCCCAGCAGGGTTTTTTTTCCTTCCTGTGCTAGGATCCCCAAAGCTGGATGCAGTGCTCAAGGTGGGGTGTCACCAGAGCAGAGCAGAGGGGCAGAATCACCTCCTTTTCAGTCCCTGTGTGGCTTTTTACATCAGAGAAACTTAAAGTTGGACAGGATTGGGATAGAAGAGCAACTCAATAAAACCTGACATTGTGTAGTGTTGGCCAGATACACCATGTGAAGATCAGAAATCTTTTTTTTCCCCACTTTGATAAATGCAATATAAGAATTTACCAATCTTAGTGGTTCCTTCTCATCTGCAGTCTGCTTTGCAGACTGACTTCCCCAGCTTCTGTGCTAGCCTAAAACTGGAACTTGATTTATAGGTGCAATCAGAATTAAGAGTGGTGATTTGGGAATGAAAAGCAGATCCAGGGCTCTCAGTGATGCACTTGAGGCTACCATGGCTTGGAGTTTGTTCTCTGAGCCTCTGCACCTACACTGAGGGCAGCAGCTGGGGACTCATGCAAGGGCAAAGCTGTTCTGGTGGAGGTGGGAGCTGCAATAATGTCACTTAGCAGGATGCACGGGGAGCTGGAGGCCAGCAATCCTGAAATAAGGGCAGGAAAGGGTTATAATTTTTAACACTGATTCACAAAGATAAAAATGTGAAAAGTGTGATGTTCTGCTATTCTTGCACATCAACACAAACACGTCCTTGTACCTTTTGGAAAGGCGTTTTCCAAGGGGGATTTCTTTCCTGGTGCTCAGAAGGTTTCCCACATTCCTCAGTTGTTGGGAAGGATGAAAGTTCGACAAGAAAGTCTCACAGATATGTGTATGCTTAGCAGAAAGAAAGATTTTTAAATGTAGAGTCTGATGAAGGAATAGAAATTAAAGCAAGTTTTGATATGGAAGAAAAGAATTGCTGAGCCAGTCTCACTGGGTAACCAAGGAGGCAAAGGGTGTGTTAGTTAAAAGGGGTTTTTATGGCTTAGAGCAAAGGATAAACCCACCCCAAACAAGAAGATGTTTTTACCAAGCAGGAAGAGAGCACAGGCAAACAAGGCAGCAAATGCTGCAAGTGGAGAAAAGGTCTCAGAATTTTCCACTGCAAGAAAACTGAAACACAACTTCCAGCTTAAACTGTAATGTACTGACTTTTAGTGACTGGAGAACAGTAACATGAATATGGTAATTACAGTAGTTATGATAGCTACAGATAAAAGTTAAGGTGTATAGATTGTTCTACTGTCTTGTGCCTTTTGAGTCTTTTCCTTCTTTTATATTCAGTGTAAAGCCACTATCATGTTGAAACACAATTCTGGGGACTGTGACAGTGTAACCTTTCCAGTCATGATCCCAAAGAAACAATTAAAAACTGCCAAAGCAAAATATGGATTTTGGTGAGCTGGGCAGCACAGGGGCTGATACCAAACACAAATAAATAATAAGGAAAGGAGAGGAAAAGGCAAAGTCAAAGTAGGAAGTGATGTAAAACCATAGAAATGAGGGGTGATAGCTCAGGAACATCATATTAGAAAGGGATGGAAGTGTCAGAAAGGAACCAGAGAGCAGCAGATTGGCTAAAAAAAACAAAAAAAACCACACCAACAAAAAAAAGTGTGCTCAGGAGATGTTGATGGAATCCATCCAACATCTGAAGGACTCAATGAATAGCAGACTGCTGAAACTGGATGAGGCACCAACTAATTTAGTTCAGGCTGTCAATAATTGAAATCAGAATGCTGCTGTATTTAATGTTAATATGGAGACTGTGATTTCAGAAGCTTAAGGTTTTAGGAAGCTGGGATGAATCTGTGCTGTCATTTTCCAGTTGTTATTGTTGGGGAATTGTTGAAAGAAAGGTTATCAATTCAATGTTAGTGCTGTGTATGATTTTTAAAGATGATGCTTGCATTTTTAAGCCTGACCTCTATTATCTACCTCAGAGGGTGCTGTGTGTGGTGGGAAAGGGCACAGTTTAATTCTCTGATAGCCTGGTATGGAGATGTAAAGTTGCTCCAACTCCTCAGTTCCATCACTTGCTGGTATGAGGAGAAATAAAATTCAAAGTCCTGTCTTTGGCAAAGTCCCTTGCTGCTCCCTTCCAATCTGCAGTGTCAGAAAACTCAGATACTTAACAAACCTTCTCATGTCTGTTGGCTTCATTTAGCAAACGTCTGTTCAGTTATCATGGATTCAAGGAAAATATTTATTAAAAAAAAAAAATTACTCATTTTGGAGATACAACAAATATGAGTTAAAGAGAATTTCAAAGAGGGATTTAAATTAAAAAAAAATTGTAATTTATGTTACAGGGACATGAAGTAATGTAACAGAAAGAGAAAACAGTTTGTGGATGAGAGGTTTTAAAAGGGGAGGGGGGGTAAATTTTCCCTAAGATAAATGGCTACCAATAAAGAATAAAAAGTAGACAGAAAAGTTATTTAAGCCTCTGAGATATATGAGTAGTAAGCATAGAAAAATTAGTGTCCAGCAGTGAGCATTACCCTGCCAGTTCAGCACAAATCCTTGATTCCAATTATTCTGAGAATCTAAGGATTCTATGATTCTGTGAATCACAGTGCAATTTTAAGGTATTGCTGTTAGCACCTTCCCCATATATGAATTCTCCCAATAATTCTCCCAAGGCATGAATCTAATTCCCTTTTCATGCCCATTAAAGCTGAATTAAGAAGATGCCATAAGACATCACAGGTATTAAAAAAAAAAAAAAGCACAGAAAGAAAATACTGATAGTAGAAAGCACTGAAGGAAGGAACAAACAAGGTGCCAAGGCCTTGATGCACTGGAAAACTTGGAAAACTCTTTATTTTGTGATTTTTTGGGCCATCTCCCATAGCTCAACCATCCATTCTGCAGACCCACTGGGCCCTGACAGATCCCTGAGCAGCTGAAGCCTGGTGGGAGTTTCTGGCCTGATGAAGTCAGCTTTTTTAGGGGGTTTTGCTTACCTTGTAGGGAAATGTTCCACCCTCAGGTTGGCCCCCAGTCAGGTGTCACATTTTCCAGCATAAAGGGAGGATCTGAATGTGCAACAGATTTATACAGAACTGCATGGGTGTGTGTGGAGAGCTCATTCAAAGATCTGGAGGGTTAAAACATTTGAACAAGACAATGGAAATTGGAAATCAGGGACTATGTGGAAATAGAGAGCTGAAAAGCAAAAGAAAAAAAAATCCCATTTCTGTTTTTTCCTTTTTTTCAGAGTTGTAAACTGCTTCTTTTATCTTTCTTCTCTCCTCCAATGCATTCTGTCTCCACTCTGAAAACAGTGTTTTATCTCCCCAGTACTTCTTGTTCTCAGTACTTATTTTTCCCTGTGTTTTCTGTGGCATCTCCCAGTGCTGATATTTTTCCAAGGTGTGCTACAAACACACTGGGAGGGGATGAAACTTCCCTGGGAGCTGCAGCTCTGCTGTAACTCATTCTTCAGGACACAACACGGGCAGGGAAAGGAAAAAAAAATAATATATCCTTTGGAAAGACACAAAATGTGTTCAGTGCTTCCACTTGTTCGTGGTGTGTCCCAGTGGGAGCTGCTGTCACATTCCATATGCCAGGAATAGGGATGGCCTGCCTGGTGCCCAGTGCCATGGGGGTTCCTCCTGTTTTGTGTCACTCACAGTTCATTTGGAACATCCAGGGTGCAGGCTGCTTTATTTTTTTAAATTCCTTTCAGTGTGTGAAAACGGAAAGAAGTTCACACACGTCCTGATGTGTGTTTTCTCCCAGGTAAATGAGTAAATGACAGAAATAAATATCTTGGACTGAGATGTTCACCAGGTTTAGCCCGAGAGTCAAACCCCTGGCAAAGCCTCTCTGGGAAATGTGGGTTGCAAAGGCAGGATGAGGAAAACCCCAGACCCAAACCAGGCTGACTCACAGGCACAGGAGCACAACCCCTTTCTAGAAAACCTTATTTATACAAGAGGTGAGAGTTTAGGGACACAAAAGTCCCCCAGAAGACAAAACCAGCAGAGGGAGGACAGGCAAAGCCCAGCCATGGTCAGCAGCGAATGCATCTCTCACTTCACTGAGGGTTTGCTCCTTTCTGGTTCTCCTTCTGCTGCTCTGGCCTAATCTGTGCTATGAAGAGCAATTTATCTTCCTCCCTCTGTCTTGCTCCCGTCAGGGGGACAGGTGAAGGGGCTGCATTTCCAAAGGCAGCAGTGATGCGCACCGCGGATCAGAGGCCACGACCCGTTCCCAGCTTGGAATTTCTCATTTTTACCGGCACATCCAGAGCCGCAGCCTTATTTTTCAAAGGCACTTTAGGGTAGGCATACAATCATTTAAACAAAATGAACTTCATTCGGTTTTACACTGACAAATCTCTTGAAATCCTTTGTATCCATATATTGAAACAAGCTGCCAGAAAAAACTATCAGCCAAAACAATGTTATGGCTTCTGGTAGAAGATAATGCTTTATCCTCCAGAATTCTTGCAGTAAAAAATTTCAAATGTTAGTCTATTGATGGTCAGATTAAAAACTAAAATGTTATGGATAATTCATAACTTTTTTAAAAGCATTTTTGGGGTTTTTTTTTGTTTTTTTTTAGGTACTAGCTTTTCTTACCAAACATTGAAAAATTGCAACTTCTTAAACTCATCTGTTGTAGGCTGAACTTTAGATCAGTCTTTATTTGTCAAATTTCACTGAGATGTTGCATTATTGACAGTTTAAGTATTACATGGTCAGACATTATTTTCAAAGTTAAATTATTTGCAAAACAGGCACCATCATTGCTCTCTTGCCCCATCTTAACATTTTTTTCTGAAGGTAAAACTAGTTATGAAAGGAACGTTGCTATAAAATCTCAAGTACCCAGATTGAACCCTAATACCTTACTGCTATTTCTAGAGGGGAAAAATAATTCTTGAGGGCTTCTTCAAACTTCAGGTAGCCCAGACTCGTGTGGCTGCCAGGAGTGTGTGAGCTGATGGTGGTGAATCCAAATTAAATTTCCATTTATGCCTCTCAGAACCTAGTGAAGACAAAAGACACGTTAACACGGGCCAGAAATCCGGCAGGCCAAGTTCCACCCAGGGGATATTTTTTTCAGATGCGGAATACACTCCTGCAGACCAGGATTTATAGCAGAAATGCTGACAGACAATATTGGTGATACTGTTCTAATTTATTTGTGCTGAATGGTTTTTTCATCTCTTTTCCCTTTTAATGATCTAAGCCTTTTTGCATCTGGCAGTGAGTTTCCTCACTGTTTACCTTGCCTGCCAAGGCAGTATCATCCATCTATGACTATGCTTTTCTTGGTTTCTTGCTCTCTGTCTTTAATATTTGGAGCCAATTTTCCATTTATTCCAGGATTCCTGCACCTCTGATGTTGCCATTAACTTGTAAAGTGGAAGCCTGTCAAAAATGCTTTCAAGATGCAATTTCTTTTTTTTTTTTTTAATTATGAAATATATGTGGTTGTGTTCTGGTATATTTTTATCATAAACATCAAAAAATCCTACTTCTACTTCTGGTTGGCATTTGCCATAAAGAAAATAATCCTGATTTCTTAGGTGCTACATGAAGGTTTTGTACTCCTGTAACACCATCAGGCATTTCTGCCTCTTGCAGGGTGCTCAGGACCTCTTTGTGCTCCCTTTACCAACCACAGGAGCACTGGAAAACTCGAATAATCCGAGAGAGCACGTTGGGAATTTGAATCCCATATACATAGATTATAAAGCTGAAGTGGTGATTACGTAATTTGGTGACATTTACATTTTTGGAACATAACCTCTGCCATCACACTTTGCAGTAGCAGCAATAAATCTGTGCTGGGATGGATTGCAGCGGGAGAGAGGGTGGATCCGTGCTTGTCTGGGATTTTAAGAGCTGGAGGAAGGGAGCAGGTTTTGGCTGGACTACAAGGCAGCACCAGAATTTCTCCTTATGAGCCCTGGTGAAGAAGCACTGGGGATTTTGGGGACATCAAGGGGGAGACTGAGGGCAAGGCAGGTGAACTTTGGGCTGCCCAATCCATAGGAGTGTCCAAGGCCAGGATGGACAGGGCTTGGAGCAAGCTGGGATGGTGGAAGGTGTCCCTGCCCATGGGGTGGGACTTTAGGGTCCCTTCCAACCCAAACCATTCTGGGATCCTGTGATGGTGTCTCGCCTCTCATAGACATCCCACAGAACTCCCTGTTGGCATGGTGTCACTACAGGACACGAAATAACATGATGCACACACCGCTGTTTTCAATGCAAAAAAAGGGAAGTTTATTTTTTGACTCTAACATTTATAGATTTTTTTAAAAGTGACAGTGGATTGGAGGATGAAGGTGCCACCTCTCCAATGACACTGGACGAACCAACAGCCCATCAAATTTCTCTTCTTCTATAAAAAATGCAAAACAATAAGTTACTTACATAAAGTGTGTGAGAAAGTTCATTATGAGAATGTAAACATCAGAAGGCTCAGAAAATCTTAAAAAATCAAAGTGACAGGATGGAGTTTGGGGTGGGGAACGTGGAGCCCCCAGCCCAAGCTGGAGACCTGCAGCACAACATCCACCCAGGAAGGTGCTGGTAACTCACTGTCAGGTGATGGGCAGGACTTCTCCACCTTGTTCCTTCCCCAGCAGGGACATCTGGCTTCGGGTGTGCTCAGAAATTTCTTATTTTTGTTAGAATTTAATGAACAGCACTAAAACAAGATAAAAACATGAACCACAGGTAGTTAAGAGGGTGGGTAACCTGCCTGAACAAGTCTCCTTGGTTTTGAGGACCAGAACTGAGATCCAGCATTTTAAATTTGCCTTTTTTTCTGCTTTTACTTTGCATGAATCATGTTTTCTTTTTCCTCTCGTCATTCTCAAGCGTTGGCCACTTCTAGTTGGACACAACTCTCGTAGACAAGCCCTCAATTTAACAGCTCATTCTCCCTGCTTCATTTAAAAAAAAGATTAGAAAGGAAACTGTAATCCTACTGATTTGCAAATTGAACTGTTTTGTAGATGTTATTTAAACAGCGCCACTACCACTGTCTTTCATGAGAAACATGGTACAGTGAGAGAGATCAAAGATTCATAAGGAAGCTCTTTTTTTTTGAAAGCTGATGCTCCTGGCTTCTTTAACTAATTGAAAAATTTTCTTTACAAGAACAGACCTTCAAGCACTCTGGCTGCTGCCACGAGCCTTATCATTACAGAGTTGTTACTTCCTCCTTTAAGGGACTGAGCTGGAGATTAATGGAAGACTGTGCTGGCGCTTTAGGATGAACTTTGTCTATTTTCAGTGCACTATACAAATCCTAACACACAGGTGATTATCAATGGCCTCAGATTGAAAGTAAATTAGTGCCTCCCCTTTATTTTTTTTTGAGCTCAGAGGCAGAGCTTCATAATTTTATGGGAAGTCAGAGGATTGAAGCGCATTTTCTCCTAACTGGGGATGAATTTAATGATGATAAAAGGGAAGAAGAATAGCACTGGCTTGATTTTTGAGGTGAAAGCTGTGTGTGTGCATGGGGGAGTTGATCCTGGGCCTGCCTGGTCTGCCAAGGGACCAAAGTAAGAGAGATTCTAGTTCTGGCTTTGGCACAATTTGCCCATTAGAAAGGTGTTCAAAAAAACTCTGATGTCTCAGAGCTGCAACTGTGAGGCTGAAGTGCATTGAATGAAAGGTGCCATCCTTCTCTCTCTGCCACTGTAGACTTCACCATAAGACGGTAATTAAGTTGAATTTCTTTAGGCATGTGGCTTATTTTTTAATTATTTTTTTTTCTGCATTAAAAGTCACACTTGAGCCTCGATGCTCCATGAGAGATGTGTGTAGCTGAGCCAAGTCTATCAGTCCCCAAACGTGTCTAGTGATTTTCTAAAATGAGAAAAGGGGTGGGAAACGATGCCTTTTTTTAACAGAAAGCCAGTTTATATGTGGCCTGTGTATTTTAAGGGAAATTTATGAAGCAGTGACTTAGGTTATAACCATGGAATCCTTCTGGCTTCAGCTGGCACGACACAGCCCATGAATATTAACAATCTATACTTCCATAGGTTAAATTTAGCTATAGGAGCCCATCAGTATTTATGGATCAGATGCTGCCATCTGAAGTCAGAAAGAGGCCACGAGTGAGAGGATGGTTTGGCACTGAGAGCTTGGTCAGACAATAGCTCTGAGTTTGGGTGCTGACACTGCCCTGCAAGACCTGAGCACCAGCTTGGTGCTAAAACCTGATGGGTTCCTGATGGGCTGTGAACACCCAGAACCACTGCACTTCTCATGCTCCAGGATTTACCCTCCAACGTGTCACAATCTCAGGGCTTACTGAGAAAAAAGTAAAAAAAAAAAGAAGAAATATTCTGTGGTTAAAATGGAAGCTTGCTATTATTATTAATTTAAACTTCAATTGTCTACATCTGACCTGGAATTCTGCACACAGCCCAGCGGTCCCAGGCTGCATTTTTCTGAATTCAGCTTTGCATCACTGATGCACTTCAAAACCTTTTGAAGTAGAACTGCCCAGGGTCGCTCTGTACTCCTCTGTGCAAACTGATTCCTGACCCCTTCCCCACCTTGCAGAGGGGGATTTAAGCTAAATTGGCCTCCTTAATTACCATCAGGTGAATGGATTTTGAACTTCAGGCAAGAGTGGGCTCCATCATTAGAAATGTTCTAACTCTGCCCCTGCCAGGGGGGAGGCAGGTGTGAGAAAACCCACATTTAACCCTCCATGGGTTGCTTAAATGCACTGAAGAACTTGATTAAGCAAGCACAGCGTTCGCTGGAATTAGAGTGTTGTGCAATAGAAACTCTAGCAGTTTTCTCTGTAGTGGCACTTTTTTTTTTTTTCCCTGGGAACAAAAGTGTGACATTAATAGCTGTGCTCAACAGAAAACTTGTGAGTGGGCCTCTCTGGCAAGAAAGAGCCACATAGCTTGCATTACATGGTGTGCCAGTGAGGAAGGTATATGTAGCAATAAGTTTATGTTCCATGAGTGAGGTTTTTTTTATCTATTTATGTCACCTCCTACATGGAGCTACCCGGGCCAAACTCCCCTGCAGAGGCAGCCCTGGGCACCTCGCTATGCTCAGGGAGAGGCAGAGCAGCCAGCAAGGGCAGAACATCTCTGTAATTCAAGAAATCCTCATTTTCCTTGAGTTAACAAAGTAACTCAGAAGCCTGGAGTAGTAAATGAAAACAGACGCTTGAGTCAGGCAGATGAACTGGATTTTATTTTTATTTTTTTTTTCTCTCTCCCCCTGTACTGTGACTGTAAGTTTCCAATCCAATTAAAGATTGGAAACTTAAGCAAGGAATCATAATTACAGGGAAGGAGGAAAAACATGACAGGCAAATTCCTGTCCTTCCTGCACTGGGGAGGTCAGGGGATGATGGAGCTGGATTTACCTTCTGCTCCAGCACCTCGCAGCTCTCACTGGCCCCACCTCTGAACTGCCCAACCTCTTGGTACCAAAGCTCTCAGAGGGGGCTGAAGCCAGGTTGATTTTTCTGCTGAGGAAATGCTTTAAGATGCCAGGCTGATTTTCCTGCTCAGGAAGGGCTTTAGGATGCTGATTAGAAAGGTGTGATCATCCACACCGACAGCGCAGGGCTGGGCTCAGCAGATGTCTCTCCCCAGTTGCCAGAGCAGCAGCCTGCATGACAAGGAGCCCAAGCACACCTTCTTCCTGGATTTATTATCTGAGTAATTAACCATGCAGCACGGATCCTGACTCAGTGCTTCCCCCCAAGCTTGTTTCCTTCTGTAAAACTTCATGTGCTGTGCACGGGGCTGATGAGATTGCCACCCTAAATGAGTAGAAATGAAATTGCTGCTGGGAACCCTTTGGTGGCCTGGGATATCAAGGGATCTCCTACCTGGCCCTGGTGATTAGTGCTCATCAGTTCCTAGGTGAAGGCCTAGAGAGATGGGCCATCCTCTGCCTCCCTCCCACTGTGGCATAGCTCTTTTTCCTGGCAGGAAAATATCCCCTTCTTAACAAGAAATGGGGTGAAGCAAGTCAGGTTCATTGGTCTGTGATGTTCCTGCCCCAAAGCAATCATAGAACAGGACCACAGAATCATTAAAGTGGGGACAGATCTCCAAGATCATCAAATGCAACCCTTGACCAATGTCTTTTCCAGCCAATTAAAGCAGTTTTTTGTGTGTCCAGGGCTAATGCCTGTCCCTTCTTCCACCTCCAAGTCCTCATGGAACTGATTAATCACAGCATTCCCCACTCATTACCTGTTTGTGCCAGGACACAAAACCTTCATAAGATCCTCATTTGCCTCCACAGCTCTTGCCAGCAGAGGTTTGTTTTGCAGATAAATGGTTGCTATACAGCTCATTCTCACAAATTACAGCTCCTGACTTCCTCCTTGGCTGGGGATGGGTGGAGGATCCCAACTAAACTGATAATGAGATGCCAGTGGGCGGATGTGGAGGCAACATCTGCAGGTCTGATCTCATGTGCTGATCTCGTGTACTGGCAGGGACATGCATGACACTTTGTTATTCCAGAAGGATCCCAAGGACATAAAATTCCGACAGCTGGAACCTGCTCTGGAGCGTCTGCGTTGGAAAAGTGCAGCTACTCCAGGGCTTTCTGGCATTAACAGGACAGGGAAAAAAAGAAAAAAAAAAGCCCTTATATTTTATTTTTAATTCAATTAACGTAGGATGCAGCATGGGTGTGAGCAATGCATGAAAAAGATGCAAGCATATACATATAAATATATATATATATATCATCCATATAGGGTCTATATTTCACTCCATCTGGATGGTTATAGACCATTACCTGGGAGTGAGACAAGCAAGAGTTTCCTTCATGTGGATGAAAGACTGTTCCACCTGGAACAAAAGCACTGCCAGAAAGGAAAGCACACTCTTGGCCATGTGAGTTAGATGGCCACCATCCATGAGCATGGTTCAAGTGCTCTGCACTATTCCAACACCTGGAAAAGCAGCTTGAGAGTCTTCCTCCAGTCTAAAGGGAAGGAAAAAACCCTTTGAGTGCCCGGGCAGTGAACAGCCTGGATTTCTGAAACAGAAATCTTGACAAAAGCTCCTTGTGTTTCTGTAAGGGGCAGAGTGGAAATGCAATAGCTGTAATGCATCTGTGTTTCAGGAGACCTTTCTGGGCCTCATCGCTCAATATTTTCTTCAAAAATCACTTTGGTTGAGAGCTGGGAGATTGAACGGGCACACAGGAGTAGCAGTGCAAGGGGTGTGTGAGCAGGAATGGTGACAGCAAAGTTACTCAGGGATCTGAGGTGGGTCTGGTGATGTTTGAGGTTTGAATTATCTGGGTATTGCTGCAGTGATGTTTCCAAAAATCCCCCAAACTGAGAAAAGAAAATAATTCATGAAATAAGGAAGACTATCTAAAGAAACGTCTTTTGCTTCTGGCATCCTTAAAAACCCTCACTACCTTCAGCTTCTCCTCTTCAGCTTCCCCATCCAGCCCCTTGCACTCTGTAATTTGGGAAACACTGATGTCATTGGAAGCATTAACAGCAGCACTCATCGTGCTGCAGTTCATATAAGCTGTTATGCTTTTTGTACAGGCAGAGGCTTTAACCAGGAACTTCCACCTTTTTATTTCCTTCTTTTTTTTTATAATTTTTTTTTCATTATTATTAGTTTTCCATATTGTGGAGGGATGGCTTCACAGAGGCTGTCAGAAGTGGAGCCTTGCCAAGGTTCCCTTCGTCCCTCTGGCACCTTGGAGATCCAGGATAACAAGTGATGGGTGGGAAGGAGAAGGGAAAAGGGCTTCCAAGGGGAAAAGCTGGGAGTGTTGCTGCCTCTCACCAGGGAAAAAGGATTTTCCATGCTGAGAAGTGGCTGCTCACAGCACATATGGGATGTTCCTGGATTTCCAAGATGGGAATCAGAAATGTGCCTTGACCTGAGCCCCTGGTATCTTCCAGCAGGAGGGGGAAGGAGTTATTAATAGGAAAATACTGAACTCCCTGCAAATATTTTACTCCTCTGAGGTGCCAGTGACAGATCCTATGTGGGATTTTGTGCATGAGGTGGTGGTCTGGTGATGGGAAAAAAAGAGAGAGAGATTTAAATATAGGTCACACTGCGAAAAGGGTTTAAGAGGATGGAACTGAATCTGTTTTCCAAAGCCTTTCTTAATTCACTGGGTTGTTTTTTGATGATAAAGGGTTGGAAGGGGCACCTGAATGGGTGACTATTTTGGGATGTCCCACCTGGCACAGGGATTCAGGAGCAGGCAGAGGCGAGGAATGGGATCTGCAGCATCCAAGGGTTAAACCAGAAAACAACCTGACCCCGTCAGTCTGAAACTGCTGCAATGATGATTGATTGTCCTCAATACCCCAAGAACCCAAAATTATTTCTTCTTAATTTACTATGAATTTAACTCAAACTAAGAGCCCAATGCCAACACAGAGAGATTTTGGGATGGGACAAGCCATTTTGATTTTTTTAAGTACTTTCCTGTGCTGACATTCTCTTCCCATCAGCTGAATCATAGATGCTTTTTCTGCAACATCCTCATTTACCTCTACTCCTCATTCCTTCCTTATTTTGTTCAAATGTCAACAAAATGATAACCATTATAGTCATAAAAAGCTGTGATCCTATGCACCAAATCAAAGGATAAAGTCTGACTCTGTACACAAAGTAAAGGTCTAAGACCACATCGTGCTTTAGTTGCACAATCTACATTCTCAAATGATGCTTTAATTTTCTTTTTAGTTTTTTCTTGTGTGGCTTTTTGCTTCTTTTTTTTTCCCCCAGGTTTTTAATTTTATTTTCTTTTGTGTAATTAATGTGGAAGTGACTCTTTTGTTTGAATAGTATTTGGCTTTTAGAACAAAAAACCATAGATGCACTACCCTGCTGTGACAGAAAAGTGTTGAATTGGTATTTAAACGAGGACAATTTCTGCAGATCTTTTTGACTATTAGATGAGATGCAGTTTAATTTTCATTGCTCTAAATTAGTCCTGGAGGAGGAGGAGGAGACCCTCCTTTAAAGGCAATAATAATGAAAATCTGGGGCTGATTCTGGGCTGGTATTAACACAGACTAATTCTGTCACAAAGAGCTACCTTGGCTGAGGAGCTGCCCCTGAAAGACTCTGCTTTGCTGTAATAGAAAAAGCAGAAAAACCCCTAAGCCAGGAGAGAGTCCAAAGAAATTACATAAATCATTTTGGGTGGAATGAATTGTTTCCTGTGACCTGCAGACAGCCAGGAGTGTGGGGCTGGGGCTCTGCCACCGTGGTGACATCCCCAGCCTTGACAGGTAAATGCTGTCCACGCAGGAGAAGGGTAGGAAAGCTGAGGCAGAGGAAAGAAACATGGGAATAGAAGTGGATCTTTGGTATTTGTCCTGCTTTGAAGCAAAATCAGCTTTGATTAAATTGTAATTAAATTGTGGATGTCTGTGACCATGCTCACAGGGGTCTTAGGAGGAGGGAAGAGATGAGGATCTGACTCCATGTTTCAGAAGGCTTGATTTATTATTTTATGATATATATTGCATTAAAACTATACTAAAAGAATAGAAGAAAGGATTTCATCAGAAGGATAGCCAAGAATAGAATAGCAAAGAATGATAACAAAGGCTTATGTTTTGGACAGAGAGTCTGAGTCAGCTGACTGTGATTGGCCATTAATTACAAACATCTAACATGAGCTAATCAAAGATCTACTTGTTGCATTCCCCAGCAGCAGATAACCATTGTTTACATTTTGTTCTTGAAGCCTCTCAGCTTCTCAGGAGGAAAAATCCTAAAGAAAGGATTTTTCCATAAAAGATGTCTGCGACAGGCATCCAGTTTTTTCCATCCAGGCTGGACGCAGTGGTCAGTACTGCTTGTGAGGGCTGGTCCCTCCTGTCCCAGGCTGGGAGTGAGGCTCCAAACCTGTTCCATGGTGACTTCACATCTGCTGAGAGGCACCAGGAAGGAGCAGGGTGGGGGAGTGTCCCACATTTGCAGCTGTACCATTGTGATGTGCATTTAGAGGCTCCTGCAGCCTCGTGAATTCCCACATTTTATCACAGTGCACCAGCTTTTCCATTCCAGGTAGTGGATAATAACTAACTCCTACATCAAATAGCACAGGGAAATATTGAGTAGAAGCAGCAGAAGAGTATCAGTTAAACCACAGGATCAAAGTTTTTAGATGTCAACAAACAAGCAGAAAGTCTACATTATGTAGTGGTCAGAAAAAAAATTGCTGTAAGGAATGTATCAGTTCCTCTTGAGCTGTCCATCTACATCAGATCAATAGCCCTTCCAAGCATGGGACATTCAGGCTTTCAGCTTGAGAAATTGAAGTTCTCAAAATAAGTCAGGGTTGTAACACAAGTCCATCATTGTGTGTCACAGAAATGAAATGAGTTGTCTCCTGTTCGATTGATGACTGACAGAAAGCTGGGAGGAAGAAAAGGGAAAATAAACGAGACGTGGGTTCTCTTTTTTTTTTTTTTTTTTTTTTTGAAAAGTTGTTGCGAACACTCCTGTCAAAAAAGTTTCCACTGAGGGATCTGCTTTCATTTCCATGGACATGCCTAGCTCCCATTACTGATAGCAGGAGTTGGATGGTGAGGGCTGTGGGGGGATGTGCTGGGCACTGCTGCTATTCAGAGGAAGCACATGATGCAAGGAAAAAAAAATAAGTAAAAAAAATGTAGATCGAGACTTTCTTACAAGAAAAAGTAAAATATGTGACTGGTAGCTCCTGATACTTTTAATTTAGCACTTGGTAGTGACAAATGAGTAAACAGGCAGATATTTGGCCTGCTGAAATACACGAACCTGAGCCTGGCAAGAAGGAGCCCACATCTGAATCCAGTTGCATGTTCAAGCCATTAGTCTGGGATCTGAGCAGCAAGTCTGGGAAGTGATTGAACTTTTACAGCCCCAATAGGAACCAGGTACAAAATTTGGCTGGAGATGCAAGTTCAGGCTTCAATCTGTCTCAAAACGGGGAGGGTGAAGCCGACAGATCCAGGGCTGGAGCTGCAGATGTTCCACTGACATTCCAAACAGCCATGCTGAAATGGAGACAGCTTCTCCTGTCAGCTCTGCTCCGGGAAATAATGCACGTGAAGAATGATCTGCAAATTTTTTGAGTTTTATCGGTGAAAAGGCCCCCCCAGTGCTCACAAACAGGCTCACAAAATCAATGCCTGATGCAGTTACTAGCTGAGCAGCTTGTTGATGTTAAAGGAAATAACTTTGTTATCCAAAGTACAAGTGCTCCTCTATTATCCAGGCTTTCAAAGTGATTGAGCCTGAAATGCATTCTAGCAGTGTGTACGAGATACCCCTGCTACCTTGGAGACCAGGCAGTTTCAATACATTAAATATAGAAACTACAGTTTCCATTGCCTAGAGCAATAAAAATGGAGACTGAAGCAATGGTTGTGCTTAGGTACCTGCTGGGAAACGCTGAAACCATGGTTTTAATCTTCCCAAAAAAAAAAGGTGGGGCCTTGTTTTCACTGTTTTTTATGGCAGGAGTGTTTTTGGGTGGTTGTAAAGTACTAGGAGCAACCTGCTTGCTGGAGCTGGATGCTGGAAGGGAAGGACTGTGCTGCTTGGATCCTTCATTGTGGATCCTTCAGGGATGTTGTTGAGGTTCTTTGAGCCTCATTTTTCTGTCCTGTAGGGTGGGCAGGAGCAGTCACACCTTGAGCTGCAGCAGGACCCATCTGAGAAACTCTTTGGTGTCTCTGAATCAAAGCAGGTTTGAACCATATGGCACAAAAAGCTCCCATCAGGAGATGAGTAGGCAATACCTGTCACCAGCAGGGATGGTAAAACAGGATATAGATTTTCTTGCTTGGAGGAAACGTGTTTGGATGATGGGAAATACACCTGGAAATTATAATGTTCCAAACACATAAAGAAAAATCCAGGTAATAAAAAGCAAATATAAAAAATAATCTTAAGGTCGATAAAATCAATCTGGGCAGAGATTTGATGGATCACATACTCCGAAACATGACTACATATAAGTGAAACAATAACTTTACACATCTCTTCAAGAATCTGATACTGTTTTCAGACAGGGGGAAGCACACATAGTTTACTGCATCCACTTAATTAAATAAAATCAAAATAAATTGAAATGGAGTCAGCTGGAAAGCTGTTCCATTTTTTAGTCTGTCTTGTAAAAAAGAAGAATTTGAACCAAGTAAATACAAATTATTCTGAAAACTTTTTCTTGAAATAAAGCCCTGTTTCACATTAAATAAGTTCTCACCACATATTTCAAACATTAATATTTTTATCATTTTTCTACAATTGTATTTGAATGGCATTTGAGGTTTACAGTATTTCAAATGAAGAAATCAAAAGGGTTGATTATGAAAGTAGTCATACATTATGCTTCTGTTTTTTCAAATGTTCCTCTTGCTACTCCTCCTCCTGTTGCAGAAAAAACCGATGAACTGTAGATTGGCAAAATATTTTTACTGATTTATGTGGGTTTACTGAGATAATCTGAAAGAAAATTACCTAAGATGGGTTAGAGAGTCCTGTCAGGAAGAGCAGAAAGTCCTTCACCTTGGGAAAAATGACTTTTCTAGATACTTTAAATCCATTCTATTTATGATGCTACTGTGACTTTCAAAACACAGTCCACGTTCCTGCAGAATTATTATATCAGAAGAATGTATTTTTACAATACATTTTAAAAAAGTGACTTTTTAACCGAGCACAACACACCGCAGATGAATTGTCAACTGTCATTGGAAAGACATTTTTTCTTCGTTTGCTTGGTTTTTCCCCATGTGAAGTCATACAAGAAAGAATGCCTTCTGGGGCATTCCACAGGAAAAAAAGATAAACAATTGGAAGGGCCTTCAATCTTGTCATTCCCTGGTGTAGCAGAGTGAGAGCCGTGCACTGTCAGGGAAAGCTCAATGCTCCAGGGACCATTAACTCCTTCCACCAGGGTCCAGCCTAAACCCCACCTGGGCAACCCTCACCACTTGGGTACAGCCAACAGTGAAATAAAACAAGTTTTTGTGCTGGGAACCTGGCACTTTTTGCAGCTCTGAAGTGGGATGCTGGAGGTCTGATTGTGCCCCAGCTGGTACCTTGCAGAGAGGTTTCTGTGCGTTGTGCCGGAGCACGCAGCGGAGAGTGGGAGCTTTATGCCGAGAGAGAAAGATGTATTCATGGTTTTCTCATGCTTGCCATGATCAGCTGCTTGTTTCTGAGCTGTTCAGCTACAGATTTTCTGCGTTCAACTTCAGACACTGCAGAAGAACAGCTGGGAAATCAGTGAAGCAGCAGAGCAGAGTGGTTACAATGGAAACAAAAAAACCAGCCAAAAAACAAAAACCACCTTATTGAAAGAAAACTGTCCGAGGCAGCCCCATGGTGCCCTTTCACACTGAGACACTGTCCCGGGGAACCCCCTGGGAAATGGCAAGACATATCTTTCCCTGATAACAATGTAAAAAAGCACAAAAAGTACACAGGGCATCTCGCTGTGCCGCGCTGCTTGAGGAGAGCGCAGCGGTGAGACCGGGCTGCGTTAATAATGCTGGGCTCCTTCCTGGATGCAAATAAATAAATAAATAAGAGCCTAGCATGAAAAAAAAAAAGAAAAAAAAGGAAGAAAAAAAGCTAGTGTCTCATCCAGGACTTGTTTGTTAACTCCTGATGAGATGCTGTGTGTAGTCATGCTGCCCTGAGGAGTTTATAATACCAGAGCCCGAGCCTACAGCATTTCCTAAGTACCACTGTGAGCAGCCTTGTGGGACTGCAGTAATTGAGGTAACTGTGTTACTTCTGGACTAGATCATGCAACTCTTACATCAGGCATTAAGCACTTAGGAGAGCAGCCCCATTCACTTTACTGATGGCTTTTAGATGGGAAAATGTATTGCAATCACAAAGTCACCTACCCTTCAAAATTCAGGATGAAATGGAGAAATCTAAAGGAGGTTCTTGTAGAAAACAACCAACAAATGGACCATACATAAAGCTAATCTCTCCTCTTCTGGTGATTTTTCTCTCACTTGCAGGCAATCAAGCCCAGTTTTGCCACTGAGTGTCAAAAGGCTGTGTGTGAGTAGGTTTAAGCTGCAATAAATAGGTACGAGTTCCAGCTAAACCCAGCCCTTTATAACATCACCCTCCATTGTGGCCTTGCCTCCAAAACACCTCCTGTTTGACAAAAAAAATTTGCAGTGATGCCTGGACCCCTGATGTTGCCCAGGACTGCTCCATCCTGAGCAGGGGTCTATTTCCCATATTAAAAGTCAGCTTGTTGGCAGAGGAGTGCTGAGCGTGCAAATCCATTAGCCTTGCCTGTGTGCTGCTGAAATCCCAGCCCCTGTAATGTCCTGGGCATCCTCCTTGGAAAAAAAATCATCCACAGTGCTGGTGCCACCACTCTCATGGCCTAGCATACCCTTGTAGTACATGGTTGGTCTCATTTCTATGATTTAGGGACTGAACAGGTGTTCTGGGAAGAATTCACCTGTAAATGTCGCTTGGTTTTGTTTAGTCAGACTCTGTGGTTTATTCCAGGTGTGGATCAGGGCAGTGGCTGGGGAAAGGTGTGCTCACTGTGCAGGGAGAAGGTCTCTGCTTTCAGGACACCCAGCAGAAGGGCATTGAGCTCTTCAGCTTTGAGAGAGTTCAAGTTGTCTCCTTTGTGCCTTCAGTGTTCTCTTGGCCTAGAATAATCTCTGGGAAGAAAGGGAAAATATTTACAGATATTTTCAAGATGATTTTACAAATAGTTTCAAGGAATTTTTACAAGTATGTTCATGACATTCCTAACTTGAGCCTAATAATTTATATCTTTTTAACTGTTTTTCTTTGGGGTTTTTTTGGACCCATGTGTATACATTCACATTGATCTTGTGGAATACCCTGGTTTTAAGTGATTTGTTTCAACTGTGAGATGATGGCACCTTTATTGGTGGTTGCACTTTTCTGTTCCTTGACAAATAATGTACTGATTAAAAGCAGTGTTATGCACACAATGGTTGCATTTCTCCAGGAGAAAAAAGATCATCATCTGTAGGGTCAGTGGAGAGAGAGGAGAGCTCTCACAGAGTCATTTATTCCATCACCTTTTCCAAGAATTTGGTACCTTCTTTAGGAAATTTGAAAGCTGTTCTTGACAAACTGCTTCGTATCTGAGCTTCTGGGTTGGTTTATTTTGGTTTGTTTTTCGGGGGGTTTTTTGTTTGTTTGTTTGTGTTTTTTGGTTCTTTTTTTTTTTTTTGTGTGTGTGTGTTTTTCTTTTTCTGGAGTTAACAGTAACGAGTATTAACGAGTATTGTTGAGCTGGACGTTCTTTCACCCTTCCTGGTTGTACCCCCCTCATTCTTGGAGGTTTCCAGGCTCTGAGTGGATCAGGTCAGACCCCAGAGCTGCCCCTGATGGGCAGGGGGTCACACCAGGGACTTCCTGGGGCTCCTTCCCTCTGAACTTCCCTGTGATTTTATGATTTTTCCACTTGCCTGGGTGAGAGCTGTTGCTCAGATGAGCAGTTAAATCTAAAGGCTTTGTTTACAGAGCACAAGTCAGCATCCCCAGGGATGTGCCAGGTTCTGGACCTTTAAATCTTTCTGCAGATGATTCCTGTGAGGATCTGGGATGGGCTCTCCAGGTGATACATCTCTGGCTGCTATTTTTAAGGGTTCTTTGTATGTAAGTCAGCATAAAATATTTAATTCTTTTGTAGCAGCCTCTTTTTCTGGGAGACCTATCGTCCCCCAGCAGATCAATTGGTCTAAAGGAATGTAATCTATATTTACTTTGCAGTAGCTACTGCAGCTCCCAACTCTGCTTTTAGCTGATTCAGCTCCAATCCAGCTCGCTCTGACCTCAGAAATATTCCCTGCTAACTGTCCTCCTGTTCACTCCAATTTGTACTGCCTAAATGCCTACTGCTGAGTGTCCCTCTGGCCATCCTGAAAGGTGTTTCATCACACTACAATAAACGTGAAATACTGATGCACTCAAAACAGCAAAAAAGGAGGGGGGGGGGAAAGCAGCTGGATATCGACATGGGACTGGACAGGGGCATTTATTACACTTTACTTTCATCCCATTGTCTACCTTTGGCAGAGGAGGGCTCTGAGGCTCCCTGGTGGGCCAGGCGGGTCGATACAACACAGGAGTTAAATTAGACCTCAAGTCAAGCACACATCTACCTTGGCTGGGATACCTCCAACCTAAAGTCCCTGGAAAATTTACATTTTTCCACTAAGTTAACCAATAACGGAGTGAAATGAGTGAGAAAAAAGCAGCTGTCTAGCCTGCATCTTGCTTCATTATCAAATGGATGTTGTCCAAACAGCAGCTTAGGTGCCTCATGAAGGAGACAAACGGGCTGATGTACAAGCTGTGGCCAGGATTTACCAGGCTCAATAGCTAAAAACAATTTTTAAAAAAGTTAGCAAACACATAATAACATTTTTTAAAGGTTTCTCCCATGCCTCTTGTTATTCAGAAGGTGTTTTTTTCCCCCTCCTCTTCTTTTTCTTCTAGTATCTAAACTCTTTATTGTTTGAGTGCACACACAGAGCTCTTACTAATATTAGTGTTATATTAATTTGTCAGTGTAGAACACACTTGTTCAATTCAGAACCCTGGTTCAGAGGCCTGGAGGTCCCAGATTGTCTTGGTGAGTTTCCACTCTTCCCCAAGCCCCTTAAAACACCAACACACGGAAAACCGTTGGTGTAACTCTGTGGAATCAGAAAAAGAATTTCAAAGTGACAACATTGTTGGTTGGAAGAGAGATCAAGGTGATTCAGGGCCTTCATGGCTGGAAAAAGGGGTGGGTGACCACCTCCTATATTCAAATTACCACCTCATGCATGGACAAACCCCTCCAAAAGTGTTCAAAAATAATTTTGTTCTACACAACAGCACCCAGTAAGCATTTCATAAAATCACAGAATGATTTGGGTTGGAAGAAACCTTAAAGATTATCTCATTCCAACTCCCCTACTATTGGCATGGATTCTAAAATTACTGTCCTGTATAAAACAATAAAAAAATTGTAATCATGTGCCAAGAAAGTAGTAAATTTATTTGATTTGAACATGCAAACAAGCAACAACAACAAAAAATCCAAACCCCCAACTAACACCTCTCCACCAAATAAAATTCTTTCACTGAGGGCTATTTAATTTAGGTTTTTTTATATTATTTTGTAAGGTGAGGAGGTATTTTATTAATCAGGAATGAAGACACAGTGCAGGTACTTAATCTGTAAAAACTCTCTTGCTTTATTATTTTATTAATTTGAAACATATTTCTCATCTGACAACTTTCTTCTTCAAGCTCAGGCACCACAAAAAACCACGTCTGTATCTCTTCAAAAGCTTTGCTTGGTTTATTTCCAAAAGAGCTCTTGCCTACCTATTTGCCGGTGGAGAAAATAATTTCAAAACATGAAGCAGGTAAACCTTAACCTGCCAGATGCCTTCTTCATGTAAGCAATTTAAATTCAATTTGTGGCAGAAAACACGGGCAACTTCTGGATCAATAGGCTGCATTCATTCAGCAGAGCTGACACACAACACCTGATCCACCGCCAACCTGGCTGGGCTCTTTTCGCTCCCACCTGAGGGACTTTCCCTGGCTTTTATGGCTAGGTAAAATCTCGGGGGATTACAGGTACTTAACGCTAATTAGGGCTGCTCGCTTTCCCCTCCCTCTGCACGGCCTCCGTTTCTGCAGCTTTAGTTGCGCGTTTCAGGGGGATAATTGTGGTGGCACACGGCAGCGAGGTAAACGATAGCCCTGCACAAACACAGCCCCAGCATCTCGCAGGAGAAGAGGGCGATGAGATAACAGCTGCGACAAAAGCTGCTGCGCCCTCACCTTGCTCACTTTCGGGGGCTTTTTGTCAGATATCTGCCTCCAGAGCTGTAATTATGTGATTAGGAAGGAGAGGCTGTAAACAAACAGGACTTTTCTCCTCCTCGCCGGGCTTGGGAAGTGAGGCATGTCAATCCCAGAGCTCCTCCAGGGATACCTGCGCCTCGCTGGGGGTGGGAGATGCGTGCGATGTGCACGCACATCAATCCTGCTCTGAGTGCTCACAGCACACCCGTTATCAGCGCGAAAATCATCCTCCATTCACATGCGTTTCGCCGGGGTTCAGGATGAAATTTAATCATTGCTCGGATTTGTAATAATTATTATTATATGTAGGGTTAAGTGCTGGAAAAATGGAGCTTTTATTTGCCATTTAACAATTCCCCCTTCTATCTGTGAGCTCTGATTCTACCATTATTGTGTTTCCTACAAATATCCCAGATACTTATAAATATTCTATTGCAATGAATTTTATATGACCCTTCAGTTCTAACAGCGGAAGCCGCATTTTGAACTTAACCTAAAATCCAGTGCAGTAAAGCCAATTTTTAAATGTAACCTTTCCACCAAGTGGCAAAGACAGTCATAAAGTCACTTGTTATTGCTCAAGTCCCTCTTGACATATAATTAATCCATCTCAACCCCCATCCAAAAATCCAGAGACAGCAAATTTGCCCTTCCTGAATTTACAATTCATAGAGGCAGAGCGTTATCCAGCAATCCCTGACTGGGTGCACACACTGCAGGAAAGGGAGCACAGATGAACATTTAGGAGCCACTCATCTCTCACCGTGTGTCAGCATGAGGAGAAAAATAACAATGACTAGGGCAGAATCTCAGAATCCCTTTGAATGACTCAAAAATGTGTGGCTGTGGCACCTGAGGACACGGTTTAGTGGTGAACGCGGTGGTGGTGTTGGGTTGATGGTTGGACTTGGGGGTCTTGGAGGTCTTTTCCAACCTTAATGATTCAGATATGGGTGGAGAGTCCCCTTTCTTTGCATCATTTTGAGAACTACTGATTGCCAGACTTCACACACATCTTAGAGAAGTTGGGAGAATGGACCTCTGGAGATTGCCTAGCTCAGTCTCACACTTTGCCTTTCAGAGTGAGGAAAAACCTCCCAGTGCAAATCTCTGAACTTCAGGAAATAAATCCAAAAGGCCTTTTTGAGACATGGTGGTATTTAGTGGTATTTTCCACTAAACAATGCCATTGTCTTGGGGAAACATAAAACAGTAGAAAGATGGTGTCAAAATGGGCTAAAATTAAATTGTAAGATCCGTTCCTTAACCTGGGCTTTGACCTTTGTGTGCACTCAGAAGAAAACACAAAATCTCATTGCAAAAAGCTCATTGCAGCCCTGAGAGCAGCCTTACAAATTGATGCTGTGTCTTCCAGCATCAACCAAAATATGTTGAGGGCCACATTTATCTCCTGCTTTTTATAACAAGCCCAAACCAAAACTGTGAATTTCCCAGAGGGTGAGCAAGAGGCTAAGGATTAGAAATAGACTATTTAAAAATAAAACATGAAACTCCAAACAACTCTTCACCATTATAGTTCTAGACTCTGAAAATATTTTCCTATGGTGTTGCCATCAAATAGTCATTACCTGTCCCTCTGCCTATCTTTAGAAACCAGTAATCATTGTAGGAACTAGATATCAATATCACATGAAAACATGCTTGAGTAGACTCTAAATTGGGTATATCAAGGATAATTTAGTCCTCTCATGTGTTTTCTTTCACAACAATCCTTTACTATATGGCACTATCCAAACCTATTATTGACTATAAAATTATTCAGTGTATCACTGTGGCATCCACAAAATTATGATTCTACTGTGCAATATCCTTTTTATTAATCATCTTGCTTTATTGACCAACAATGCTGAAGTACAGAAAAATTAAGATTGAAACTGTGCTATACATTTAGTGCCCAAATCAAGACAATTTTCAGTGTGGCTGGGATTTTTTTAGAAATCTCAAAATGATCAAGGTAAGGGACACTGCAACACGTGAGACACGAGCTCCGCAGATAGAAACTGTGTTAATTACATAGACCTGAAAGCCCTGTGGAAATTAACATGTGATCTTGTACTGATTTGCCATATCATAACACGTATGCTGTGATCCAGCAAATCACTTAAGAAAGTGCTTAAGTTCAGCCTGTCATTTCAAATCAAGCTTCAAGATCAACCTTGACGCTGTAATGACATAAGTGAATTAGCCTGGAGCCTTAATGTAGCCTCCTTTGTATGATTTCCTTTTTGATTACAAAATAAACAGGGGGTAAGAATGATTTCAGAGGTGATTTCATGTGGTACTGCTCTGAACTGGCCACAGGTTTTGACAGAACTGGAAATTTTAGAGCTGTGGAAGAGCTGAGTTCAAGAATGGTAGGACAAGGTGTTAAGGCTTTAAACAGAGAGCAGGTATGGATTAGATATTGGGAAGAGATTCTTCCCTGTGAGGGTGGTGACTTGAAAATTTTTGGGAGAAATTTTAGTGGAATGGTAAAATTTGTCTTGGTGTTGAGAATGTTGTCCCCATGTAGCATCCAACATCTTGAGTCAAAATCTGGGCAAAATGGGGTTTTTAAAAAGTAATTAAAACTGCTTTTTAGTGTTAATAAATATTTTGGGAGAAAGGGTTGTTGACCAATCAAAATTAATATCAGAAACAACCTTTGAAGATGTAGTCCTTCAATAATTTCCAACTTCTGTCTCTGTTGTGCACCTGACACAGCAACAGCCCTGTCACTGCTCTAATGTTTTAACATGAATAATAACACTTTAAACCATAACTTTAAAAATACTAAACCTATTTTCCTTGCCAACAATCTGAAAAATGGCTGAATTGTTTATGCTGAGTTTTTGTCAAGATTTGCCCCTGACATAAGCAGTCAGGATTCAGCCAGAGCAATTGCAGGCCTCTGGAATTGTAAGTGAAAGAACCCAGGGTTTTATACTGGATCAGGCATCCCTATGTACACACACAGGGAGAGAGGGGGGAAAAAAAAAAGGAAAACGGGAGGCAGAGGGAACAAGGGAACATATGTTGGAGACAATCCTGCCTCCCTTAAAACTGCTGTTGAGTCAAGTAACCTGTTTAAAAACAATGTATTCCTCTAACTACAGCCACCTGGCTTGTAATTATAGTCCTCATTAGGAGCTGCTACAGGTCTTGAGTGATTAGTTATTGTTTATAAACTGTTCAACTGGAGACCACCTGTTTTCCTACAACGCCGCACCTTCGTCTTGCCTGGCTGCCTGGTGCCTATTAATAGAAAAGCACCTGTTTCCTGACAGGGCAGACCCAGAGATAAACCTGAAGCAGCTGGGGGAAAGGTCTTTGTGAAGGACACCCAGATCTGTTTGTTGCTGTTAAGCTGTCACCAGCCACGCTTGGAGCCTCTGATGGAGCTGCGCTGCCTCGCGTCCGCATCCGCTCCCCATCCTCTTGGAGAACGTTTATAATGAGCCCTCCAGAGATTGGGAAATCCAGGGAAATAAAACACGAGGTTTGAACGCTGGCACTAATTGTTAAAAGAGTTAAATGCCCCTGTATGCAAAGCAGCTGAGGTGAAAGGGAAGGTGAGCGGCTCCGCGTGCAGATGCGGGAGGTGAGGCATGAACGCCGCGCTCCTTAAATAAACACAAGGATCACTGCGGCCCCACTGGCAAAGACAAAGAGGAGGCACTGATTTTCTCAGGGCTATTCAGTCATGTAGACAGCAAGCTCATGCTACAGTTAAAATATTTAGAGCCAAATTCTGCTCTGAGTCATTCTGGATTCAGCTGAATTATTCCCAAACCTAAACAGTGTGAGACCAGTATTTGGCCCCTACACCCCTAACAACTATTGTTCTCCCAACAACAATTTTCATCTACATCCATGAGTGGCAAATGACATCTTATTTCATTTTTTGTTTTCCTTTTAAGTTGCCTACCTGGTTTTGAACTAGAAGTGAGCTCTGTCTCCAAGGCTGTCAGTCTGGGAGAGTGGACACATGAGCAGAGAGGCAGAGCTGGAGGCACAAAGCTCTGCACAG